>NW_019384426.1:673555-704609 GCF_000671375.1 Centruroides sculpturatus | reverse complement strand
AAAAAGTGTCAACCTCGACCTCTGACGTCACACGGGTTGGGGACGTTAATGGATGTTTATTGAATAGATTATTTTAAAAAATAACACATCACTGTTAAGCTATTACTCATCATTTCACAAAATTTCATTTGAAAAACTATATGATAAAAAGTATGCTAACAATTAACAAAATTATGCAAACAAACACATAATAAAAAATATATATATTTATTTATTTATTTCATTTCAAGATAAGTATTTACCTGGTTCCTCTTGCAATAGGTAATCCTCTTCTTCCAATTAAACCTCTTGGCAATTTATTTAAATTATTAGTTGAATTAGTTTCCATATCTGTATCAGAATCTGACAAGTCTAAACATTATATATTACATCTGAAATTAAAAAATAAATTTTATCATATACATTCATAACTATGTATTTTGAATTAATATAATAAAAATGTTCTCAAGATATTAAAATAAATTAATATGTGGTGATTATATAGAACATTTATTTCTGAGGAGGAGATTTGGTAATGCTGGTGAAATTTCCTCTAGTACATAATTCAAGATTTAAGTGTTTCTCACAATATGTAACAAGACAAAAAGTAGGACTGGTTCATAGCATTGTCAAGTCTATTCCTCAAAAAAACTTTTCACTTTATCAAGAAAACTAGACATATAACAAATTACTTTGAGAAGTAATTTGTTATATGTCTAGTTTTCTTGATAGTTATCTTAAACATTCAAACTTAATTTCTCAAAATTTACAGAATTAGAGATGAAAAGAAGATGCTCCCATTTATAAAAACATCAATATTCAACAAAGCAAGAATGTCTTGAAAAAGTTAAAAAAAAATACAGCAAACTCTCAATTTAATAGACAAAGATTTGTCCTGTAGGAAAAACTGAAAACCTTTTTTATTCACAAAGAGAACATGCCTAAGATTGAATCAATGAGTCAATTAGTATAAATTTCTCAATAACATTATATTATTATATATTTTATTCATACTTATACATTATAACAACACTTTAACACATCTTAAACATTTAAATTCATTATTAATTTACTTTTTTAAAAAACATTCGATTTAACAGACTTTCAACAATGGCAGACACCTTCAATTAGTTCATTAAACCAAGGGTCTACTATACGTTTTTCTTTTTACAATGCTTAAAAGTGATTTTTTTTCAACATTACAATACAAAATTATCTTGACTTTAAAGATTTAAAGTTGACCCTTAATTTTGAAACAATAGGTTAATTTGAATCTAACCTAAATAAAACTAAATGTTCAAATAAACAAGGAAATATTTTCAAAATCATTGCAACTTAAATGGCTTTATGACTACGACCTTACATAAAATATCTATTTTGACATTATTTAAAATAGAAAAGAGAAATCAATTTTGTATACACACATTCTATAATCTTAATTTTATTACTAAATGACAATAATAATAAATTGAATATCAAACTCAGCTTCTTTTAAAACATTTAATAAAACATTTAACACCTTATAATGCTGAGAATATTTATTAAATAACAAACGTTTTCAGCCTAATGGAATAGGCCATCATCAGGTGACAGGCTATCAAACAAATTTGAAAATTGTGTTAAAACGGAACTTTCGAACATTACAAATTCAAAATTAAAACGTAAAACAAATTCACCAATCAATATATCACAAACGTTTTCAGCCTAATGGAATAGGCCATCATCAGGTGACAGGCTATCGAACAAATTTGAAAATTGTGTTAAAATGGAACTTTCAAACATTACAAATTCAAANGATTTACGATTGTGGTGTTTATTTTGTTACTTAGTTAATTTTATTTTCTTGAGAAAGGTCTTTTAACAAGACCGAAAACGTTTGAAAGTTGTTATAATAAAGCGTCGGCTGCAAGAAAAGGTGTTTTAGTAAGTGTGTTGATATTACAATATGCAGTCTAGAAAGAATTCCAAAATAGAATCTTTTTAAATTTGTTTTGTAATGGTAATTCTGAAAAAGGCTTCTCAAGCAAGCCAAAAATGCTTGTTTTATTAAATTTCTGTGCTAGAAAGATAGTGTTTAGTGTTTTCTTACCATGTATATTATTCATCTTAATCTTTGATAATTGATTGCGGAATCTTAATTGAATTACATCATTTCCCAATTAACTAAATCTATGTTTCTATTCCTCCTGTTTTTTAATATTTTTTATTATTAAAGAATTTAAGAGTTGGTTCATCATATTACTCTCCTTCAGTCAGTCATATGTATCAGTGTATTGTTGTCCATTCAGAAAGAATATCAATATAAAACTTTATATTCTCACTTATGATGCCAAATATATTATATGGAAGAAATTTTACAGTCTCTAATACATCAACAAAATGAATCTAATGCCAAAAGACAGTACAATTTCTTCTGTTTACAGAAAGAAAATCTTATGATTTCACATTTTGTAAGTTCAGTCCTTTATTTACACATACTTCAATGTACCGGTACAATTTTATTTAAGTTAAACTAAGTTAAGTTAATTTGAATAAGTTAAGTTGATGGATATGTAGTATAGCTCTTCATTCCTTAAGAGAATAAGCCACCTCTCTCCTTCTGACTCTCCCCTAAGGAATTCAATGGCCCTGGAGCCCAATCAAGCTAGAACGGTGTCAGTACTTCTCCCCGATGTAGCCCAAATTTGGCTGATTTGCATAGACTTATCAGACCTTGTAGGTTAAGTGATGAAACCGAGTAAGAGATCAAGTTCAAAAATATAGGGTGGGGTATAATAGAGTCCCACATTTACGAGGTAAATTTTAAAAAGAACAGTACAATAATATGGAAAAATTTTTATTTATTCAAAGTACAGTACATGTAATAAGGTTTTTTTGGTTAGGTTTTAAAAATGATGTCATCCAATGGGAGGTGATCGGTCCCGCTAGGTGGAATGAACGATAAGGTTTTCAGTAGTCAACATACCATGGTTGGGTGAACAACAGGGCTTTATCATGGAGGCTTTTCTCAAAAATGCCAAGTCTATGACTGCGACACAGAGGGCATTTCGCATGCAATTTGGTTTAAATCCAAACGAAAGTGTTTCTGATCAGAAAACAATTTTGGAATGGATCTAAAATTTAAGGGCAACAGGATCTGCAAATCCTAAAAAGCCAGTTGGGCATCCCAAATCTGTGAGAATACCTGAAAACATCGCAGCACTCAGAACATCAATAGAGCAGTCTCCAACATGTTCTGCTCAGAAACATGCCTCTACACTCGGTTCAAATGGTAAACCAAATTTTGCACTGTGACCTTAAGTTACACCCTTACAAGATTATGATTGCTCAAGAATTGAGTCCAGTAGATTGTGGAAGATGTAGAGATTGTTGTAATGCAATCCTTACAGCTGTGTCTCCTAGCGGTATTGTATGGAGTAGCAATGAAGTGTATTTTCATCTGTCTGGCACAGTGAATAAGCAGAATTTTCGTTATTGGGCTGCTGGAACCCTGAGCTCTCCACCAACAACCTCTTCACAGCCTGAAAGTCACCGTTTGATGTACTTTGTCCTCTGTAGGCATCGTGGGCCTCTTTATTTTGAAGAGGATGGCGTCACTGTTACCAGAGGCAGCCTTAGGGGGTGGCGAGCAGGGCAATCGCCCAGGGCCTCACTCTTCCAGGGGCCTCATGCAACAATCCGAGTAGAAAAAAGTTGATATTTAAAACTTTTTATGTTATCCTTAGCTATTAGTTATAACAATAAAATAAATTTGATTAATTCATAGTACAGTACATATTATTATTAATAAGTACCTAAATAAAATTAGTCTGAAGTTTAGACTATTTACAAAAAGTCAAATTAACTTTTGAGTCCATCTTTATCCTTTATACACTACCACAGAAGTAACAGTCTTAAAAAATTTGCTTTGAAGAACTCTTCTTAAACACAGGTAAAAATTGGTAAAAAACCTCACAATGTTAAAAAAATGATATTAAGTTTTAGTGAATCTTACATTATTAACAGTATTTATGGAGTCAAACTTAAAAGATTTATAATATCAATTAAAATTTACAAACTTAACTTACAATGTTTCACAAGAGTAATAAATTACAATGTTTAAGATATTTACAATGTAGGTTTCACACACACACACACACACACACACACAAAATAAATTAGAGTTCAAATAGTTCCTTAATCCTGAACAGATCTGTTGAAAAGACACCTAGCTACGATTCAGGGATTGCAATCCCTGAGTTGTAGCTAGATATAAGCTCCTTCCAGCATTCGTCGAAGAAACAGCAAGACAAATGAAATCTTGCCTCAAGCTTAACGTTAACCAACTTAACCAAGTTCCTTTGACCAACGTGAAGTCCTAAGCCAAGATTAAACTGAACTTAAACAAAACATCCTTAACCTGAAGTTCCTATCGAGCTTAACTTTTCTGCCTAAACTTCAATCTTTGGATTGATGGCAGGATTGATTGACCAATCAGCACTTCATAGCTCTGTCGGAGGTGCGGTGGTGGTCCGATGATCGGTGGCCAATCAGCGATGATGCTTTCAAAACTACTGGTTGTTTTTCCTTTTAAAATTACATCATGCTTCATGTTTTAATGGGCCATATTTTCTGCAATCAATGAAAAATAAGACACTGATCAACTTGCTGGTCATCCCTGACCTATATTGATCACCTTGATCACCTATATCCTTGATCACCTCATCAAGGAGGTATAAAAATAATAGGCACCTATACTAGAGTTTATGCCCTGTTTAGGCTTACATTCATTAATCTTTTAAATGTTGGGACCTAGGAGATCCCAAAAAATTAATATATTGCATATGCTTACATTATATAACTAAATAAGTCTACAGTGGTACCTCAGGTTACGAACGCCCCAGCATACGAAATTTTCAGGATACGACATGAAATTCTAACATATCTTGCTCCACGATACGAACAAAAACTCACCATACGACGTTACATTAGTTCGCATTTTTCATTTGTTTTTCTTACTACAGTTATTTTTTTACTGTATTACTTGGCTTTAATTTGAGTATGTTTTTCGCGTTGGAACGAATTATTTGGTTTTACATGTAATCGTATGGGAAAAGATGATCCACCTTACGACATTTTCATGATATGATCTCAGTTTCGGAACGGATTAATTTCGTATCCTGAGGTACCACTGTACTTAATCATAGGTGTGTGATGCTCTAGAAAAAACAATAATCAAGTTGACAATAATCACTTGAAAAGAACATGGTATCTGATGCAAGACATGAATGTTTAATGTGTTTGGACAATGACATGAATGTTTGATCAAAGATATCATTGCCATGTTACTTTGCTTATTCATGTAAATGAACAGACATTCACATCATTTTAGAGTTTAAATCATTGATCATAACATATACACCTATCCCTTGATTTGCACAGTACTCAATTTGCGTGGTTTTGCTTTTACACAGTTTTTAAATGAAAAAAAAAAAGTTTTTGAGACAGCTGTTGGTAGCCATTTGCAGGTTATTCTCATACAAATCTCAGGGGAAGACAGGTTTCTAGACAGATGTGCATCAGTTACTGTAAACATTCAAATACATCACAATTTTTTTGATCCAACACATTATGTCTTTAGATAGAGACCAAAGAAATGGTCCAAAACAAACTTTTATTGCATGTAAAATTATGAAACTTGCTGAGGTCACAACATCCAGTAGAATGTAAATAAACATTGTTTGAATTATTTCAAACAACAAAATGATTTTCAAAAGTAAATAGAAAAAGTACTGTACATATAAGCATTAATTTAAATTGCCTTTAAAAATTAATGAGCTCATCTTTTTTTTTTAATCCTTATCTCATTTTACACAGTTATAAAGAACATATCTTCAACTTTCGCTTGCATTCTTTAGATCAATTTATACGATTTACAGTTTAATTGAACATATCCTTCTATTTTGTATGAATTCAGTATCTCATTTTACACACGATTTTTCTAGGAACATATCTACTGTGTAAATCAAGGGATGAATGTGTATATATATATNGAAAAACTATATGATAAAAAGTATGCTAACAATTAACAAAATTATGCAAACAAACACATAATAAAAAATATATATATTTATTTATTTATTTCATTTCAAGATAAGTATTTACCTGGTTCCTCTTGCAATAGGTAATCCTCTTCTTCCAATTAAACCTCTTGGCAATTTATTTAAATTATTAGTTGAATTAGTTTCCATATCTGTATCAGAATCTGACAAGTCTAAACATTATATATTACATCTGAAATTAAAAAATAAATTTTATCATATACATTCATAACTATGTATTTTGAATTAATATAATAAAAATGTTCTCAAGATATTAAAATAAATTAATATGTGGTGATTATATAGAACATTTATTTCTGAGGAGGAGATTTGGTAATGCTGGTGAAATTTCCTCTAGTACATAATTCAAGATTTAAGTGTTTCTCACAATATGTAACAAGACAAAAAGTAGGACTGGTTCATAGCATTGTCAAGTCTATTCCTCAAAAAAACTTTTCACTTTATCAAGAAAACTAGACATATAACAAATTACTTTGAGAAGTAATTTGTTATATGTCTAGTTTTCTTGATAGTTATCTTAAACATTCAAACTTAATTTCTCAAAATTTACAGAATTAGAGATGAAAAGAAGATGCTCCCATTTATAAAAACATCAATATTCAACAAAGCAAGAATGTCTTGAAAAAGTTAAAAAAAAATACAGCAAACTCTCAATTTAATAGACAAAGATTTGTCCTGTAGGAAAAACTGAAAACCTTTTTTATTCACAAAGAGAACATGCCTAAGATTGAATCAATGAGTCAATTAGTATAAATTTCTCAATAACATTATATTATTATATATTTTATTCATACTTATACATTATAACAACACTTTAACACATCTTAAACATTTAAATTCATTATTAATTTACTTTTTTAAAAAACATTCGATTTAACAGACTTTCAACAATGGCAGACACCTTCAATTAGTTCATTAAACCAAGGGTCTACTATACGTTTTTCTTTTTACAATGCTTAAAAGTGATTTTTTTTCAACATTACAATACAAAATTATCTTGACTTTAAAGATTTAAAGTTGACCCTTAATTTTGAAACAATAGGTTAATTTGAATCTAACCTAAATAAAACTAAATGTTCAAATAAACAAGGAAATATTTTCAAAATCATTGCAACTTAAATGGCTTTATGACTACGACCTTACATAAAATATCTATTTTGACATTATTTAAAATAGAAAAGAGAAATCAATTTTGTATACACACATTCTATAATCTTAATTTTATTACTAAATGACAATAATAATAAATTGAATATCAAACTCAGCTTCTTTTAAAACATTTAATAAAACATTTAACACCTTATAATGCTGAGAATATTTATTAAATAACAAACGTTTTCAGCCTAATGGAATAGGCCATCATCAGGTGACAGGCTATCAAACAAATTTGAAAATTGTGTTAAAACGGAACTTTCGAACATTACAAATTCAAAATTAAAACGTAAAACAAATTCACCAATCAATATACAAAATAATTATAATAAATAAATTGAAACCATATTAATATAAATAATAAAGCGATATAAAAAACAAAAACAAAATAAAGCAAAAGATTAAATGCACAAAAGAATTAAATTCATAAAAAATATACATCAAAAAGCATCACATTATAAAGGGCAGATAGGAACTAAGAATTTGTGTGTTTTAACTTTTCTTTTACAAAGAATTTCCATGCCGAAGCTAAACCATCAGCAACCAACAGCCGTCCCTTAATTTACTCTTATAAATTTAAATTTTTTCATGTTGCAAAGCCAACGACGGGGACCGCACAGTCTTGAGAATAGATGCTTCATTCCATTTAACTACTGAAGCCTCTGATTGTGCCAAACTAAACTGTGGTACAATGTCCTTTACTAATGTCATATCTATGTTCTTTAAGCCTAATAGCCAAATTCCGTTTAGTGACTCCAATATAGGGACATCATGAAGCAGGTTTCAGACAAAAAATGCTCCAAAATTGTTTACAAAAGAGGTCCTAATTTATACAGTATTCTCAGAAACGATAAGGACAAGCTTAAGAAAGAAGAAACAGCAGGCTTGTATAAAATTCCCTTTGAAAACCAACAGCTAGGAATTATGAAGGACTATAATTCTTAAAATGTTCTTTAATGCCATTTTATGTGAATTTTTCTCTTAAATCAATAAAATTGTTGGCGTGACATCCACTCTATGTATTCAAGTTTTTAATTCAGAATATTCTGGAAGAAAAAAAATGAGTCCAAAATGGGAATGTATCTTCTAGTCAAATTGCTTTGTATCAGATTATTAATTAGCCTTAATATACTCCATTAAAAAAATTCACTGGATCGTTTAATGACATAACTTTTGCTATTTGATTTTATTTCCAATTCTCTGAGATATACAGATGGATAAGTAATCTAAATCAACTTGTTTTTTAAATTCATTACATTGGAATTTACAAATTCTAAATTTACAAACAAAATCACTTATGTAATCTAAGTACTCCTAAATTATATATCTATTCTGAAAAGCTATAACAGCTTGAAATATTACTGTGTTTACAGAAATAAGCAAGGCATTCATCATCAACTATAACTATGATAATTGACTATATAAGCATGACTCCTAACTATCACTTTTTCACATTTAAATTTAGATACAAGTCAAGTTCCACAAATTGTTTATGTAACTATTGTCACAGTAAATGTTTTGTTTATATTTTGGTAACCATGGTAATGCTTTGAATTGCTGGAGTGTTTGAGAATGATATTTTCAAAAAACAAACTAAAATATTATTTATAAAAGCATTAACTTATCTCTGTTAAACATAAATAAGCAACAAATATAAGAATAATACAAGTAAAAACAGTTTTATTCAAAATCCAATAAAAAAGCCAGAACAGATAACATCTAAAATCAAAACCATTTACAACTTTCTAGCAAATGATTAAACATTTGCTGGAACAAACAATGAACATACAACAAACATCAAATATTTGAAGAATTCTAATTAGGAATTTTAGAATTTTGTATTTTGAAACCTTAGGCAGCTTTATGAAATAAACCAAAACATTTGTACGTTCATTTAATGATTAAACCCATTTGCTAGAAAAGTGTAAATGGTTTTGATTTTAGAAACACTTTTATTCAAATAACAAATTAATTATTAGCCAATAACTGATATTATTTTTGCTATTTATGCATTATTAATATATTATGTAATGTTTAATAACACATCTAAAAAATACAAAATATGCATTTAATTAAAAAAATATTTTGTTATAACTTCCATTATTACAGATTTCTGTAAGTAAAACTTCAGCAACAGACTGAGTCAACATAAATTAGTAAAGAAAATGAATTTGACATTTAGTCTACGTAAAATCCAGAAAAATTATTAGAAAAAATTTGTTTGAATTAAAAGTTTGCATATTTTCCTACAGATATGATTGTGTTGAAAAATTTATGAGAAAACTATGATGATGATTTTTTGGTATAGATGTTTTATTAATTCCTAAACAATAAAACAGCATATTTATGTGAAGAAAGTATTCAGGCTTCTTTGTCAAACTCATGGCAGTATTATAATAAACTGTCTTATTTAAATTTAACTCGCTTGTTATGCCCAGTTTCATCCAGGTTTATAAAGTAGCCCTTACAGTAATTGTTAAGCCCAGCATTATTAATTGTAAATTTTAAAAATGTGATATGTCTGCAAGGAAAGAGCCTACATTTTCTTTCTCAGACTCCTTGTCAAGCCATTTCATAATAATTTTGTCCTGTTCCAGGAAAGTAAATATATACAATATCATCTTGTAATCAGAATTGTACTACTTTGAATATGAAAAAAGACACAATTGCTCATGGGTGAGCACCACGCTAACTTCTCAACAAGACTAAAACGAAGGCAGCACTAAGAATGTTAGTGATGACTATTATTTCTTATTCCAGTATCTTGTTGAGAGGATTCACGGGAAAGAAGGTAGACAAGAGTTTGGCCATAAAACTTCCATGAAGCTCTAATTACAAACATTTTAAAGTGAAACTGAGTGCAGTGCTCACCCTCAAGTAACAATGGGTTAATATTTAATTTTACACAGTAAATTAAAATATTTTTCTATTTTAAAAAGTGCATCTGTTACAACAGAGATTTCAAAAATGAGGAAAATCTTTAGTCATAGTTTATTATTCAAAAAAATAAACAATTTACAGATGTTACAATCCATTAAAACTTTTCTAAATAATATTAAATATTGAGATCAAAATTATTATCTTAAAAATAATTTATCAAAATAATTTCCATTTTGAATTAATTTATTATCACTTAATTAAACAAACATTTAAAATTATCATATATAGCATTAATATAATTTTCATAGTGATTAATTAATATGATACAGTAAACTTAAACTGATATAGTAAAGGTCAAGCATAATTAACAACCAATTAAACAATATTAAATAAAAATATGATCAAATTTTGAAAGATTTAAAATGAAAGCTTAAACAATTCCAAAATTTCATTTGAACTATAAACTAATCTAGATATTTAACTTTGGAACATAAACATGTTCATAAAGAAGCATATGAAAGTTAAATGTCTAAAAATCAGGCAATAGATTTACATGCTATAGAAGAAGTTTCATTTTCAGACAGCTAAAAAGAAATATTATGAAATCTATTAATATGAGAGAATTTTAGTTTTTTACAGCAAGCATGATATAATGCATAAGGATTATTTAAAATGTTAAAATCATAAATTAAATAAAATAGGCAATAAAAATTAACACTTTGGTTTTTTGGTTTTGCTGTTATCAAAATCAAAACTGGCAGAAAATAACAGCTTGAAATTTTTGTTTGTCAGCTGAAAATGTACAAAAGTTTGAATTTTATATATGAAAAGTTATTTGGAGGTAACAAAGTATTGTACAGTACATGAAAAAGAAAATTGCCCAAAAGATGGAAATTTTTTACATGCTCAATAAATCATCATAGACTTTTACAATCATGTCATTTACAATATACATACACATCATGTCATATACATCATGTCATTTACAATCAGTACAATTTACAGGTGAACATAACATTGAAATTTGCAACTTGAAATTTTTCATCTATACATTTAATAATTAAAATTAACAATAAAACAAAATGTGCATAACAACTATATTATAAAGAGTTAAAGGATAGGTATGATCACATAAATATAATATAATATACACTTTACAATAATCAGTTCTATGTATAATGCTTATAACACTGTAAACAATATGATTCTGACAAATTACAAATTTATTTTCAATTTTAAAATAACAAAACAACTGTACTGTACATAAACACAGATTTATAGAAAAAGATAACATATACTACTGTCTGTTGACATTATGTAAAAGTAATGTATTTTGCGAGTACTTTCAACAGTATATTATTATTCATGAATGATTCTGCCTGAAGAGGAATTATATACTGTTGAAAGTACTCACAAAGTAGACTACTTTTACATAATGTCAACAGACAGTGGTATATGTTATCTTTTTCTATTAATATTTGGTGTGTACAGGTATTTACAACTTTATTACTAACAGAGATTTATATTGTAAAAATGTAAACATTTAAAAATCTATTTATTTCAAAAAATCATCACACATTGTTTATATTTAAAATTTAAATTCTTATTCTTGTAACAGGTATAAACCATTCCTATTCAATCTAAAAGCTTTAATGCATTAACTATTCATTTAGTAAAAACAATAGTAAAAACCATAGCATCAAGAATTCTACATTAAGAGGGAATATTTGTTTCTATTACTGAGATAAGCATATAGAACTTTAAATTTAAATAGTATAACTGATAAATGGTGTAGTGTGTTCTAAAGCATTAAGTAATATGTTCTTAAAAGTAATATTTATGTATACTTTTTTACATTATTTCTTACTGATAAGAATAGGCCTTATGGTTTATTCTTTTTCTTATCAGTCCAATTCTTATCAATAAAAAAATCTATTTTTTACTGATAAGAATTGGATAAATTTCCTTTGTTGATTTTTCATATTTATTACATACGTTCTATTTTAATGTTCTTTTTCTAATGTTCGATTAACTGATGAAGACCATTAAAACGGTCAAAAACATTTTTATGTTATTAAATATATATTGCTGGATAGATAAAGGTGGGATTTGTATTAGTTATTCACGTTCCAGTAGATTTTTATTTTAGTAAAAAATGGAGCAATATAACTAGATTTGTTAAAGATCCAAGATTAAATAACAGTATTTGTTTCTGCATTAGAGATAAATCTGTACAATTTTAAATCTAAATGGTAAAGAACTGAATCAAAATACAAAAATGATCTATAACAATAAGTGAAATGTTCCCAAAAGTAGTGTTTATAGGCCTATATGTTTTTGAAAAAATAATTTAAGAGACAGGAATAACAAATTGAGTCTGTCACACATACTTTGGTTACAATATACATTAATAACATTCAACATTTATTTGCCAACAAACTAACAAATAATGCTGAGTAGTAATGATGGTTAAAACAAACCAGGAAATATGTTTCACTTCTGATCATTCTTGCACATGTTTTCTGCTATAGTCATTGTAAATATAATGTCATTTTGTTTCTAAAACATGAAAGAGCCCAACCAAATTTTGACAGAATTCCAAAGTTGATTTGGAAAGGTCTTAACTACTGTTAACAGTCTCAGATAGTTGGGCAATTTATATAAGAAATAGTGTTACAAAGAGCAAATGCATTAAAAACCCAAGATTAGACAGAAATGTTTGTTGCTGACTACAGAGATAAATTTGTAGAATTTTAAATCAGAACAGTATATAGCCTAACTGATAATGATTATGATTATAATTATGGATGCAACTGTAAATTATTAATATTTGCATTATATAATTGTAAATGATTGTGTGTGGAAGAATGCTCTAAAATATTAAATGAAATAAATATTTTGCTCCTGGATACATTCTTTATATATATTTTTCAGTGTGCAAAATAAAATATGTGAATAACAAATAATCTGCTGATACAAAGATCTATTTGCATCAATAAGAAATGAAAATTAGATAGGAATGTTTTTCTGCTGTGAAGTGAATTGTAGAATTTTCAATCTACCAGGTGTACCAGTTAATAATGCAGATTTTGTTCAATACCTGGTATTACAGATATATTGATATATATTAGATTTGATATGTATGCCATTTTATTGAATTGACAACAAGCTTTCAAACTTTATACATTCAATTTTCTGAAAGTGTTAACATCATAGATATTTCCATGCTTAAATATGTCAAATTTTGTTGTGAAAAAAGCATTTGCAGGAAGTTTTAATTCATTACTTTATTTTGAAGAAAAATGCTGCTAAAAGTTATTGTATACTTCGAAAAGCTTATGGTAAACATGCCCCATCTCCAGATACTGCAAGGCCAAATTGCTTCAGAAAGAAGATAACGCTTTGCGTTTGGTGGGATTAGGAAGATGTGGTATATTATGAGCCTCTAAACCAAGTGAAACCGTTAATATTGATTGTTACCGACAACAAATAACCAATTTAAACCACATGTTGATTATAAAATAATCAGAATGGGTCAGAAGACACTGCAAAGTAATTTTGCTTCACAATAACACACCATCACACACCTTAAAACTAGTTAAACACACGTTAAAAGATCTTGTATGGAAAGTATTAATCCACCCCCCGCCATACTCACCATACCATGCTCCTTCCAATTTACATCTGTTCCGATCAATGACGCACACACTTTCTGAGCAGCAAAACATACAAAGAAGTGGAAAAAAAGGTCTCTGAATGATTTGCCTCAAAACAAAGTTCTATTGGGAGAAATCCAGAAATTACCTGAAAGATTTGGAAAATGTGTAGCTAGCAATGGACAATGCTTTGAATAAAGCACTTTTGCTATTTCTTTTAAAATGTTTGTGTTTTCTTTGATTAAAAAATCCACATTATTAACTGGTACACCTGATAAATGCTATAAAAGTAATAACTGATGCAGAAATGGTTTAAAGCATTGAATAAAGTAAGTTTTTTTTTCAGAAAGTGATGTTTATATACATTTTTTACCATACAGTATAAGACGTATCCTGTGACATGGTCTATTCACATTAGCATAATTATCATCTCACCCAACATTAGGTACTATCAGATGTTATAGAGTTTATAATGTAAGATTATGCAGAGAGGCCCAAACTTCAGTGCCTAGGGAGTCCCAGATCTTAATCCTCCCCTGTATGTTTTTAACACTCTTGTTCAATACATTTAAGCTATTTTCTTCTCTTCATAGTTCCTAACACTACAAGAAAGTTTGACAATACACTTTAATTAATAATTTCTCTTGTTGGCATAGCAATACCCCAAATAAGTAATGTTCAAAGCATCATCTGCAGTGGAAATTGTAGATTTTTCACATTTTTTAATATTAATTTTCAAATTATTTTAAATCTTTCAATGATTTAAATGTATAAAAATGAAATTTATCTTACTCTTTAATTTATCTTCGAATTATTCGATAAATAAATACTAAAGAGACTTTACTCATTTATTCTAAAAATAAAATTAAATTAAGAAAAATAAATAAATAAATAAAGTAAATTGTCAACAATTACAGACGATTAAATTTAAAAGCGACCAAACGACATTACCGGAAGCGCCATCTATTGATAGCATCTTTCGTAAAACCCGTGACATAATTTAGAAAACGGATAGGTTAAAACAATAAGAATTGTTAAAATATTTTAATAACTTTCATGAAAAGTTACGAAATTTTATTAATTAGAAATGAATATTTAATGTGGAAAATGTGAATTATAAGTGGTATACATCACGATAAACGCCACCTTTCGGCCGATGTCGTCCATTTTGGATAGTAGAGTAAAAAAACCTTCGTTTGAGTTAAAAAGATGAATTGGTTTATGTGCATGGTTATAACAGTGATAAGATAAAGATCCAAAATGCATACGGTAACTGTTATAAGTAAGTTTAGCTCGATATTAATCGAGAATATTGCGTATTCAAGATGTTGGTGTTAAGCCTAGCCATCATCAACTTGAAGGAAAGGGGAAATTTTGACGACGAAAGATGACGATTCTGATGTGAGTTTAGATATTTGTGAAGTTAATAAAAGGTAATGATTCAGAATGGCACAGAGCCTGATCGCCCAGAAAGGTTTGCATGGTACTACCATGAAGACTGTACAGCAAGTTGGCATCTCCACCAAAAAACATTATCAGAAAAAAGGCAGAGAACAGAAACGTTACGAAAATACGTCGACTGGACGAAAATCGGACGGTGAGAGTACTTATTCTAGTTCATCGGACGAACGTGAGTTCTCCATTGTTCGTGAAGGCTACTCAAGTGGCCAATTAAAACTAAAAATCGCTAAAAGGAGGATTAAAACAACCTGCCATCCGGCCAATTTCGAAATGTCTACGGAGGTAGACACTAACGTTGTTGAATCTACTGCCGAGAACGCCAGGCCGTCTCTGAAGATGGTCATCAAGCATTCGCAGTATAATGTGTCGAGCGCGGGGGTTTTCGAGGCCAGCATGGGAGATTCCCGTCGTGAAGACGCCGATAGAAACGATTCGGAAGGCGATGCCAAGTCGTCTGGTAAGAAGTTTGCTTCGGTGATCAACTGCAGTGCCATTAGTCGGGAAGGCGAATTTTATAGTGATGATGTAAATGCGAATTATAAAAATTATAGATCTGATTCTAAAGAGTGTTCCGAGGTTTTATTTAAATTTGGCATGAAGAGAGAGAAGAAGAACTCTCCGGTCATCAATAGAGAAAATTGTAAAACAGTGAGGAGCGAGTTAAACGAGAGGCGCTCCAAGTTTGAACGCCCAGTGTTTTCGGAAAGCAAGACGGTGGACTTTGTTGCCGTTAAACACGGCATGAAGGAGATGGGTCATCATTCCGACACAGAGTTAATTCTCTCATCGGAAGCCAAATACAATTTGGGTAAGAAAAATAGGGGGAAGAGTGCCAAAGAGAGAAAATCTGAAAAAAAGAATTATCTTCAAAATATAGAAATTGTTAATTTTGGTTATAAAGCATGTGATGCAAGTTCATCTAAGGGAAAACACGTTCATAATTCAGTAGTTAAAAGGTATGTAGATAATGATAATTTTACTTCTGATAAAAACAATTGTTCGAATAATAGAAAATTTCATTCCAAATCCGAGTCTGTCGTTGAACCTTTGAATGTATTGGCATATAGTGCATGCCATTCTTCGAATTTAGAATGTGACACTATTCTTGTAAATACAATGTCAAATGTTTCTCCAGATAGTGGAATACAATCTTCGGGTGACTCTCCTCTGCAGACAAGTGAATGCAGTCTTTTTAATGTTTCTTCTTATACTAATGCAGATTTATCATCACAAACCTGTACAGAAAATAAATTTCAACATGTAAAGGAGGGCGAAAGCACTCCAGAACGTTGTTATTCTAATATTTATTCTTCAAATTCACCATGTAAATATAGATCCGAAGAAAGTAATAATATAAATTCATCTCCTGTGATGTCCATAGAGAGAAATGAAGAATTAAATTTTAATGTTAATGAAAATAAATTATTTCAAGATTCCACAGAAGATTTTCAGATGAGTCATACTCCTCAGGTAAAATCTCCAAGTGATTATCAGTATAATAGTGATGCTGTAGATGACGACGATAAGTTATATGAATCAAAGGAAATTTCAAACCAAGAAAAAAAATCAATCAATTTTGATAATGCTGAAAAATTAAATATGTGTGATGCTAGTAATAATCAGTCCTCAGAAAATTCTGTTAAAAAGAAACAGCATAGAAATTCTTCAAATGAAAGACATGCCGATACTGGAAAAGCTGACAGTGAATTACAAAAATTAATTCAAAATGTACAAGATTCGATTAGTTTACAGTTTCAAAATATAGAATCTGATGATTTAAGTGATTTAGATTTTAATGATAATTCAATAGGTAAGTCTTTTACTGATGATAAAGATTCTTCAAAAGTAGCAATGTATGACAGAGACGATACTCAGTTCAGTGCAGATACAGTGATGTGTTCAGCACAGAGTGATGACTGCAGCAATGGTAGCAATATGCCCTTTGAGAATGTAGAAAGTAGAAAATCGAATCTGAATGAATATGATGATAAACAATGTAATTCTTATGATTATGATTTTGATGTTAGCACTTCACCAGCAACAATTACAGGTTATTGGAGTGAAACTATATGTCTTGCCTCACCAAATTCAACAAATGATGAAAATAAGAGTTTAGTTAGTACTGTAAATATGAAATCTGAAAGTTTAAAAACTGTTGAGCTGGATAATCATACCAGTGAAAATGCTGAAGTTGTTACAAATAAAGAAACTGAAGTTACAGATAAGACAGAAGAAAATGAAAAAGAAGTTAATATGTTAGATTGTTTGGAAGATTCTGCTGAAATAGAACAAGTGGCACAACCATCTGAAGGAAATAAGAAGAAAAAGAAAATGAAGCACATTAAAACAAAACATGATCCTGTATTTTTAGCAGATTTAGATGAATTAATAAATTTACTTCAGATTTGTTATATATCCAAAAGTTTGCTTAATAATTCACTCAAACATAAAGAAAATCTACTGCCATCAATTTTCAGGGTTAAAAATTTAGTAAAAATAAATAAAGAGGATCATCATAAAACTGGTAACAACAAAAATGTTTCTTTGGAAAATACAATTGAAAGTGAACAAGGAGTTAAAGAAAAACCTAAGAAAAATGGAAGAAAATCAAATTCTGTTCATTCTAGTTTGCTTCCATCATCTGAGGAAAAGGTAGAAGTTAGTGAAAATTGTTTGCCTCTTAAAAAGCGACATCATCGAATTGATATCTTGCAACATGATGGTGAGTGTAATCGAAAAGATAATTTTCGGCTAGACAGCAAGTCTATAAAATCCATTTCATCGCGAAAGTCAGCTCTGATGGTTAAAGATAAGAATTCTGTAGATGAAGCAATAGAAGCATGTATCAATAGATATGTAAAAAATATGACTAGTAATGAAAATGAAATTTATGATAATTATGTATCATGTAAACAAAAATCTGTAAGAGGTAATGTCTCACAAAAACCTTATGTGGTATCCACTACCTCTCTAAATGAAGAAGATTCAGTAAATGAAAATATGAATGATAAAGATTCAAATTCTATAGAAGAAGCAATTGAAAGCTGCATTCAAAAATATTCTTGTGATGATATTGAAATTTATGATCAGTCTGAAAGTGTTTCATTTGATGTAACTAATGAAGATACTAAAATTGATGATTCAGACTCTGATGATCTACCTCTTTCAACACTAGCTGAATTAAGTAAAAAGAAACAGGATTCTGCATGTTTATCTCCTAAAACTGATAATAGAGAATTTAATAAAACAGTTGCTGCATTAAAAGAAAGGCAAATGAAACTTTTAAAAAGTCAGATTTGCATTCAAAAGATTTCCTCAGAGGAAGTAAAACCTCCACCTAAATTAAGAACAAGAAAAATGAAACGTACACGACGTGCAATAAAGAGACAAAAGCCAGTTGATGAAAATTCCAATATGTTTCCCAACTCAAGTATTTTAGACTTTGAAGATGTAGAATATGAAAACAGCACTGATGTTTATTGTTCAAAAAATGATAAAATAGAAGAAACAATTGAATATGTGGTAAAATCAGCAACAAAAGACAATGAGGTTACCGAAAAATCTTTTGTACAAGATGAGGTTGAGGAATCAATCGTAAAAAGACCAAAACTGTATCCAAATGAAACACATACACAGCCTGATTACCCTCAAGTTATCACTGTTACTGAATCTTCAACTGGTCGTAGTTCTGGGCAGAGTGAAGGTAAAAAACTTTGTAAGAAAGAACCTCGCATGCCAAAAAAGCAATATTTAAAAGCTGGTCTTTATTCTTCATATTTTAAACAAGATGGATCTTCTCAGGGAGAAAATGCTGAATTTGCTAATTTAAATCCTGATGATCAGAACATTCTACAAGAATGGTCTCAAAGACAGGCAAATTCAAGAAAAATCTATAAGAAAAATGGCAAAAAGTCAAAATTTAAAGATAAGATAAGCAATGAATGTGAACAATGTTTATTACCACCACCTATTCATGTTGGAAGATATTTACGTGAAAGGCAATCAGATTTTCTGCTACCTTATGATTTGTGGTGGCTGTATAAACATAAACAACTCCTATACCAAATTGATCCATCAACTAATTATAAAAAGACACGAACAAATGTTTATGTAGATATCAAACCTGTTTCCCGTTTTGAAGTACAGAGTTGCAATTGTATCAGACCCAAAGAAGCAACTGAGAAAGGTTGCGGACCAGATTGTTTGAATAGGATCATGTATGTAGAATGTAATCCTCAGCTCTGTCCATGTGGTGACCAGTGTTCCAATGAAAGAATACAAAGACATGAATGGAGTCCAGGCTTGGAACGTTTTATGACTGCAGATCGTGGATGGGGAATTCGCACCACAGAAGCAATAAAAGCAGGAAGTTTTATTTTGGAATATCTTGGTGAAGTAGTTAGTGAGCAGCAGTTCCGACAGCGCATGATTGAACGTTACTCAAATGATCGTCATCATTATTGTCTGAATTTAGATAGTGGGATGGTGATCGATGGTTATCGCATGGGTGGAGAAGGACGTTTTGTGAATCACTCCTGTGAACCAAACTGTGAAATGCAAAAATGGTCTGTGAATGGAGTTTACAGGATAGGATTATTTGCACTTAAAGATATACCTCCCGATACAGAACTTTGTTATGATTACAATTTCCATAATTTCAATATGGAAACATTACAGGAATGCAAATGCGGTAGTTCAAAATGTAGAGGTTTCATTGGAGGCCGTTCACAGAGATTTACAACTCAGGTCCAGCAGCCACAGACTAGAAATGAGAAGAAGAAAAAAGTAGGAAGACCGCCTTTGGGATCTAGGAAAAAGGTACAAGCGACTAAACGGAAACCAAAGATTGTTCCAACAACCAAGTCATCGCCAGCACTATCATTAAAACCTATATCTCATCAGCAAAGATGTTTCATTCAGAAGCATCGCTGCTTTTTGTTAAGAAATTATCAAAAAGTAAGATATGCACGGGAGCACCTACATATGCTTTCACAGAAAAATAGAAAGCAGCTCACAAAACAAGAAATGGCACTTTTACAAAGCACGGGTTTAGTAAAAATCCATTCCCGGACACCCTCCGAAACTTGACATTTTAATTTATAGCACACAGTAGGACGAAAGGCATTAAAAACATGGTTGATTCCATAAAATATTAACGGCCATATATCAAGAGTGTCACGCTGTTTTAAATTGGCGTGCAAATTCGGTGTTGTGTTATGTACAGAATGTAGTAATTTTTATTATCTGATATAATAGCTACAGTTTGCACATATATGGTTTACCATTTGTTCTGTTTGCCATTTAAAACCAATGTAAGAAATGAATTACAAAGAAAAAAATTATATATATATAAATATATAACTTTACTGCCATCATTCAGGGGACCTGGAAAGTTACATTTCTTTCCAAGTATAATGTGTTATTTCTAACCTGTTGAGTGTGCTATAAAATTATTTAAATTGTGGTTAAATATTTTGGTTTTTTGTATAGTAGATATATATATGAAATACAAACAGTATTCTCCCCTCATCTGAACCAGAGTACAATATACTTTGGTTTGGCCTGGCAGTTTACGGTCGAAACTAGAATAGACAAAGGCTCGTGCTTACTGATTCGCACGGGAAAGCGATCGAATCTCAAGGTCCGAAATGATATTCCAAGAATGACTCCGAGAGAATATTTATGCGGCAAGGAAAAGGGGAAACTATTTTGTTACGATTTTTCTGTCCAGTATAGTGACAACATTAAAATGAAGACTGTGCATATATTAAAAATTGTTTAGACTTTTATGCCATTTCTCGGTAAAGGATTTAAAATGAAACTTCATTGTGTAGCTTTGCACTTGCGCCATCTATTGTCAGTTTTGTGTTTGTGTCCTCCACCTTACATTTGTTATACAGTGTATAATAGAATTTTTAACCCAAGAGCATTAAACTTTTATAAACAAAATTCTAAATTTTGTTGGTTTACTTTTTTTATTATTATTAATTATTATTATTTTAGAAAAAACACCAGAAGGTAATCAAATGATTTGAATTTTATGCTAAATTTTAAATAAATAAATAAAAACAAATTGGCTGAAAGTCAAAATGTAAAATAAAATTATTGTATTTGATGGAGTTAGTCTTTTTTTATATTTATATATATATATTTATCTTTCTTTTTTAATGTTCTTTTAATAAAATCTAGAATGATAATTTTACTTGCCTGTTTGAATTTTAAGATTTAATTTAAAGTTATTTTGCAGATAATTTATTTTTAACTTTGAAAAACACAGTTATATATTTAACAATTATTTTAAATACAGTAGATCCCCCTATAAGACGGTAGATACGTTCCGTTCTTTATGAATCAATTTTGTAGGAATCATAGTTTACGGACTACGGCTGTTTGAAAGGTTTTCTTTCATAAAATTAATCGATTCTAGACTAATTCGACTCAACATTTCCAAAATACGTATATTTTTTTGAAAATAATCCGTATAAACTACGTTATAAACAAAAAATTGTAGGATTGCTTACCGAGTGTGTACCGTTCGACTACGCCCGTTGCTAAAGCTTGGTTTCGTCGCGGAACAGCGCATCAAATTGCGGCCGCGATTTCTGATATTATTTTTCTGCGAAAACTTCGTTGACCTTTGGAGACATCATTAATATAAATAATTTTTATGGCCGTTAAATAAGAAATGTTTCTTTCACAAGAAATGTATAAAATTACAGTACTAAACAGACGATAGGTCGCCTAACTCGCCGTAGCGTGACGCTAGACGGCGAAAAATATATATTTAATTATAATAAAGTTACAATAAATTAAGTTAATATATAATTATATATACAGTACCTAATTTATATATAATTAATATATAATTATATGTACAGTACCTAATTTATATATAATTTATATAATACTGTCCAGACGATAGAAATCTCTCCGTAGCGTGGCGCTACGGACGGCGGGTAAGTAGTTCGGCTGCCCGATGACGTTTTACGTATTATA
Source organism: Centruroides sculpturatus (assembly GCF_000671375.1). NCBI lineage: Eukaryota > Metazoa > Arthropoda > Arachnida > Scorpiones > Buthidae > Centruroides > Centruroides sculpturatus. Next base: position 682,384 of record NW_019384426.1, on the reverse strand, counting down.
GGAGTTATTTTTACCGTTGTTTACGGATAATGCCACAATTTTTATAGGAATCATAACTATAGGAAACGCTTTTATAGGGGGATCTACTGTATACATCTGTCCAAAACTTAAAGACTGATGACATTTGTACATGAATAGAGAGAACTGAAGGTGAATGCAGATAAATATGGCATAAACTATATTACTAAACATCTAACAACTTGTAGGATTTTACAAATCAAAGAAGTAAAAGTAAAGACTTTGGTGAAAAAGATACAGAATTGGACATATGTGGAAGATGGAAAGTACTTAACAATGTCCAGGCAGAGAGAGACCTGTCATATGGCATATGTCCACCTCAAACTGTGATGCAGCACTTTGTCATAGTGGGCTCATCCCCAAGTGACTTTTTCTAGTTATCACCACTAGCAATTGTGTTTGTCCTTAAGTTTTAGGCAAGTGTGTATGATACATAGTTAATTTTTAAGACAGATCTAATTTAGTGGTAATAATTTTATACTGTGCCATTGTGGATTAATGTAAGCAACAACTGAATGAAATTAAATGTTTAATTTTCAGTTTATAATTTGCACATGAACAAATAATTTTAGCTAACTTCAGCTAGGTTCATACTACAAATTTTGTTGTTTGACTCTATAAACAACACAGAAATTGCCTAACAAGTGACAAAGTTGAATCAGCTGAACCCTATTTATCATGTGAAAACATACCACGTGATGCTCAATTTCCATTTATTTAATATTAATCACTATTTTTCTGTTCATGGCCTAGAAGAAGGACAAAAAATTAATTGAGAGATTGAGTTAACAAAATTTTGAACTACCACCAATTTAAGTTATTATATTGATTAATGAATATTCAAATAAAAATTAATTGATTAATAAAAAATTATTTCTTTAGTTAACTGAAATTATAAAACACTTACTTCATACTGAAGATATAAGTGGTAGTTTGTTTCCAATTAGTGAACTGGTAAAATCATATAGTGTGAACACCTTGTCAGTAATGAAACAACAATCAATGTGATTTTTGTAGCATAATGTGAACATGAATTGGCCATCTACAGGCACTAAATATACAAACTACCAGATTAGATAACCAGTGTTCTACATGTTACAGGAAATTAAACATTCAGTAGAGCATCTGTGCATCCTCAAGCAATTTAGTTCCTTGAGGCTGCACAGATATTCTTTCCATTAAATCGTATGCATAAAGGTTACATATAACATTACAATTGGTTATTTATCAAATCATTAAAGATGAATAGCAATGATTTGAGTTATGGATCTCAATTAATTTTTGGGAAGCTAATTAAAGACTTGAATGAACCAAACTTATCTAACAACTTAGTTTACCAATGATTCTTAATATATAAACATACAAAAATATTCTATATGAAAAGTCAGTTTTGGTTACAAGTCTATTGTTTTTTGATACTGTTTTCAGAATCTTTAATGGGCTACATCAGTGCTGTCTTAATTTCTCAATTGATGGGCCAAATTGCACATAAGTCAGTAGGTGATCCACAAATATTTTATATATCCTTATGTACTACAAAAAGTAAATCTATTTCTATAATAAGTGATGTGAAATATGTTTGTGGGCCAGATTTGGCCCACTGGAGTCATAGTTTGGACAGCACTAATCTACATTACGAACTATTATGTGAAAACAAAATATTATAAGAAATATGTATAGTACTGTACATGAAATAACAAATTTAGAACGAATTTCTATAATTATTTATCTTCTAAGATTTCCTAGTTACTGTCTGTGAAAAATTTACATATATCTAATCAATGTGTTGTTGACTAATCTATTTTATTTGTGCAAAATCATTAATTTTTAATTAAATTCTAAAACAAAACCAAAAAACAAATATTTAGTGAAGATTTGTGTATTATTTTCTATATTCTATCTTCATTGTTTTAATGCTCAATTCTGAGATTCTGTAATGAATTTTTTTTAGTTTTATCATAATTTTATCTTGTGAAAAGTTAACATACTTTTTGTAAATTATTATTTTTTATATATATATCACATGTTTTCAGCAAGCATTCAGTACTGTTATTTTAAAGCTATTGGGTTCATTCCACTATGCATCAGTCTCACAAGTCAGCCATAACCAATACATTGATGAAAGGTTTAATAAGCTTATCTAGAACATCTGGCACCATCTTGTTAGATGGTGGTTGCAAACAATGCTGTATTGGCTTTTTCAAAATAACTTTGGATTAATTCAGACAAATAGCACAAAATGGTGTTAATAATATAACCATGGAGGTGACCATATTGCTTCATTAGAAATTACTGTATCCACAGCCCGATAGGTGTAGGTGCAATGTACAGTTTATGTACTGTACATTGGTCATTGCACTAGTGAACTCACTGGAACACATTTTAGTACATTGCGGTTCACTGATGCACTGTTTGATGCCTACTGAAATGTATCCACTGATTTTTCCAACATGCTTAAACTGTTATTTTTGTTTTGAAGGAGAAGCAGTTGAGGTATAGAATTGTGATATATATATATATATATATATAGTAGATTTCTACTTTTACAACATAATTGGTTTACATAAAACTTGTAAAACAATTTCCATATGCTTACTACTATAAATTGAGATTAATTTTCTGGAAATGTAGTTTTAAATATTTAATATCATACAGAGATGGAAATAGAAAATTAAGCATTTTATACAGTTACAATAGAAAATTCATATCAATTATAAAGCAGAATATAAAGTCATAAGTGATTAGTTAATTATTAAATTGTTAAAGATAAAATATGACTACTGGATTGTTGATTTACAATGCTGATCTTGAGAAACTGACTGAACAAACCTTTTAATTTGATTCAAAGCTTAGTTCATTTAATCCATAGATGCACTGTAATACATGATTGACATTCATACATTTTATATAATTCATAGTTAAAATTTTTTTTAATATAAAACTAATCTATACTTACCAACATTTAATTATTTAACTGATTATTTTCAGATATTGCATTATTTTTGTCTCAAATTTAAATTTTCATTCATGTTTTACTTCATTAATTTAATGCTCTAATTTTATTGTTCTCTGACATTAGTTAGCATGTACAGAGTTTAAAAATTGAGAAACAATAGATTAATTATTGAGGCTGCCATTTGAAAAATTTGTAGACCTATAAATTTCCATTGTCATCCATCTGTCCATCTTTCCTTAATCTAGATAATGGAGTTACATGGATGAAAGCTGAGACCATATATGGAAAGCTTAGGGGCGTATGGTCCCGATTAACTATATATGAACTTCCAATGCAAACTGGAAGTCATGTTGTTTCAATTCAAAAATTTTCCCCTGAAGGAGTTAGATAGAAGACCAACATGGTTACAAATTAAGACAGCTTAATTTCCTCACACACTGGGTTGAATATAATATTGACTTACTTAAACCAGCGTGGAATGAATATACATAGAAGCCTGAAGAAGAGCTCAGAAGGGGCATCAAAAATGTTCACAATAATAGAACATAAACACTCTGGTTATTTGGTTTAAGTAAGTTGAAATTAAGACAGCATCAGTGCAATTATTCAAGATATTACAGGTTCTGATAAGTAAAGAATTTTCAGTCTTACCTCAAATAGACTACATATTGATTATTGACAATCTGTGACATGTCATAACAAGCAAAAATTTTAAAAACAAATAAGCAGGTTTAAAATTAATAAATACAAATGTATTCTGAGTTTATGAGTTAATTATACTTCCTATTTGCAAAATTTCCTCAACTTTAACACAAAATAAGAAAAAACTGAACTTTTAAGAAATTTGCAGGATTTCCCAGGATGAAATGAATATCTGGGAATATTTCCCAGGTTAAAAAAACAGCCGGGATCCCATTAGAGAAACCTAGCTTTGAATGCTGTTCTCTATATTAGTTCTGCTTGGAATAAAGTTCAGCTTGTAACAATTCAGAAGTGTTTTGAGAAAGCTGGATTTGTTACAACCCAAGAGCAAGATGTTGCAGCCCCACTACATAGCTCACCTCCTTTGACAGAATTTGAGGGAATAAATTTTTAAGATTTTGTTGCATTGGATGATGACATGACAACCTGCAATGAACCTGGCCCAGAGGCAAATTTTCCAATCAGTACTGATCAAACTACAACCAGCAGAAAAGTGTCAGAAGCAATTGATGAAACAGAAGAATTAAGTGAGGAGGATGCAGAAATTGTAGATATTCTGAAAGAAGAGGATGTCAGTCATTTAATAATGCAGTTAGTCATTTGCCATTGAAAAAATGCCCAGGTATGCTGACTAGTGTAGACTTTCTCTTCTACTTCATATAAATAAGAAACAGACTAAAATTGACTCTTTTTTTTTATCAGAAAGAATGACCAAACCACTAGAAACAATACATATGTAAATGTATTGATATTGTATGATACAGTTTTGTATGAATGATTTCCTGTGTTTTCACTGTGTGTTTCTGTATGCCATTGTCTAATAAAATCTATACAATAAAACAAAGCAGGTCTACATATCAGTACAATTGTTCCATATGTTGACCAGTTTCTTTCAGTCCCATGGGTGGTCAACTTTCAAAAGTCTTACTGTAGTTTAACTTCTAGCCTGATTATGTAATTAGGCAGATGGGTATCTTGATTTCTGATGATTGGTGGTGATAGGGGAAACATCAAAATGGCAAATCTTTGCTGATATAATACTTGAATGGCCTTTATAAGAAAGATGGAAAATTATAGTACAGTAGAACCTCGATTATCCGCCCCCCGATCAACCGACCCCTCGGTTAACCGACCGTCCTAGTCGGCAAATTTCAAATGTCCGCTAGTGATGTGGCGCTACAATATTTGGCTATGTCTTGGCTACTTTAATATTATTTTTACGTGTTTTAGCTGGCAACACTCATTCGACCATGAAAGGGAGCCAGTATTTAAACGAGGCTTAATTTTCTAATTTTTAACGATACAATAGCGACGATTATTATTTTAAAAAATTTTTGTTAGGCTTAACATCGATGAAAATTCAACGCAAAATAGGTTAATAGCGATATACTAATATACTAATTACATGGGATATAATAATATACTACACTAATAATGGATTTTTTCGTACTTTTCAGTTATCCGACTTTTCAATTATCCGACCAACCCCAGTCCCCAATTAGGGCAGATAATCGAGGTTCTACTGTATGTCAAATAATTATTCATTTTGATATTTAATTATTATAAGTTTTTACTATATTTGCTTAAGGTGGAAACTTATTTTTATATTGACTTTAATTCTACAAATTTATAAGATTTCTTAGGGAAATCAAATGATCATTCCCAGATAACTTTTGTATATGAAATTCATCAACACAGCAAGCAAATTTAACAGTTTGGGAAAACCACTCCAGTAGCCATATGATGCTCAATTCCAGACTGTATAACCAAACAGGATTAAGGATTGCTAATTTATCAGCTTTTTTATTACTGTTTCAGTAGTTCTTATACAGTTAATCAGGGCCCCTGCCTCTAAGGTTTCCATATCTGGTTTTGTCTTTCATCTATTTAACTCTATTCTCAAGATTAAGGAAAGGCAGATGAACAGACGACAATGGGAATTTATAGGTCTACAATTTTTTCAAATTGCAGCCCAATCAGATTACAGATTGAATGTTTATACATGTTTAGAGGAAAGAATCTTTAATTTTAGACTCATGTTCTTTTCTAAGTTCTGTCAGGTAGAGCTTTTCATTGATTAGCTCTTGGTTATGAGAATTCATCATCTATTCAACATCCTCTGGTTCAGTTTCAAGATCCACTTTCCTTGCCGTATCAATCATAGCTTCAGTAACTTCCTCAGCAGGATCTTTTATATATTAAAAATTAATTACAAGTTTTGGATGTGCCTTTTCCAAAATTCTATATTAGTGATTTCAAATTTATTGTGATAAACAATGAAGTTTTAAACCATTAAAGTCTGCACATCTACTGATCATAAATTTTATATCTATACAGTTTTTACATTAGTTGTGATTGTACATAAAGAAAACATTAAAGATTTTCTTGTGACATACATTTTTAAATGTACAGTGGGTGATCGGTTAATGAACAAATCGGATAACAAACACTTTCGCGAAAGATTTTTATGTTCAGACAACAAACACCTCACAGAACAAACACAAGAAGAAGTGATGTAAAATAATGAATACTGATTGGTCTTCCCTTGTCTTCAGGTGGCAATTCGAAACTTTTCGGAGCGCAGGAGACATTGACATCAACTCTTAACCCACTTTAAATTGATTGGATAGTATTCCTCTGAACTTTGAAACTCTCCCTTGTAATTCCAGCCTTTTATTTTTCTGACAGAAACAATTCTTTTATAGTATTCACGAGACTGTTGGGTGGGCACTCATTAAGTTTTTGTGTCGGTTTTTATTTTTGAAAGGTGAGAGTATAATAGCAAAGGTAGAGAGTGGGCAGAAGATGTCTGATGTTGCTGGGCAGTATGGTTTGAACAGGTGTACAGTAGGCTGCAGTTCAATCTTATCAAAGAAAAATACTGTATAATCAAGAAGACCCAAGCAGCTTAAGGAGTAACAAAAATCACATCTGAGAAATAAAGAACATTGAACAGCTCATAATGGAACCTGAAACTGATCTGGCGACAGAAGATCGCCAAGAACACTTGAATGAAGAACACCAAGAAACTCAGCAAGATATGTTTTCTTATGAAAAAGAGGATTAATGCCAATATCTGCTATTAAAGATGTTTTGAAGAAGTGGGAGGATATCAGAACAACAGTCTTAGAATGGCATTCAAACCAGGTTGAGGTTAATAGGCTTGGGGATCTCTACAATTACAATGCTATTAATTACTTCTAAACAATCCTGAAGAAGAGAGAAAAGCAATCGACATTGGACAGATTCTTTAATGCCCCACAAACAGAAAAAACATGACTGATAAAAATGCAAGACTATGTATATATGTATTTTTATTATTACTTATAAATAAATGGAGTAAAAACATATATATTTTTTATTTGTTGGGGTCTCCCGAACCAATTAATCAAATTCCCATAAAAATTCTATGGTAAATTGATAATCGGTTAATGAACAAAGTCTTGGAATAGATTATGTTCGTTAACCGATCACCCCCACTGTAATTTTAGAAAGCTAATCATGTAAGACAAAACAATAAATGGCCATCAGTGAAAAAAATATTGTGTTGCATTATTTTATCTATGTTCTTTAGAATATAAATTAGCATAGAAAGCATTGTGCTATGACTTAGTACAAGGGTGGTTTTTCATGCTCCGATGGTCCATAAAACAAAGACAAGTGTAAATAACAAAATGAATTTATTACCAAAAGTTAGGTACAAACATGGTTACTTTTCAACATAATCACCGTGAAGATTGAGGCATTTGTCATATCTGTGGATGAGCTTTTCCATCTCCTTGTCATAGAATGTTGCTACCAATGATTTGAGATGGGCCCTATTGTTGTTTTGAAGATCATCATTAGTCTCAAACCTCTGCCTTCCTAGCCACTTTTTCTGTTCAGGAAAGAGGAGGAAGTTGCTCAGGGCTATACACTGGGTGTTTGATGACTTCCACTCAGCTTGGAACTTTTTAATGTGTGAAGACTTCCACCTCTTTCCTGAACAGAAAAAGTGGCTAGGAAGGCAGAGGTTTGAGACTAATGATGATCTTCAAAACAACAATAGGGCCCATCTCAAATCATTGGTAGCAACATTCTATGACAAGGAGATGGAAAAGCTCATCCACAGATATGACAAATGCCTCAATCTTCACGGTGATTATGTTGAAAAGTAACCATGTTTGTACCTAACTTTTGGTAATAAATTCATTTTGTTATTTACACTTGTCTTTGTTTTATGGACCATCAGAGCATGAAAAACCACCCTTGTACTAAGTCATAGCACAATGCTTTCTATGCTAATTTATATTCTAAAGAACATAGATAAAATAATGCAACACAATATTTTTTTCACTGATGGCCATTTATTGTTTTGTCTTACATGATTAGCTTTCTAAAATTACAGTGGGGGTGATCGGTTAACGAACATAATCTATTCCAAGACTTTGTTCATTAACCGATTATCAATTTACCATAGGATTTTTATGGGAATTTGATTAATTGGTTCGGGAGACCCCAACAAATAAAAAATATATATGTTTTTACTCCATTTATTTATAAGTAATAATAAAAATACATATATACATAGTCTTGCATTTTTATCAGTCATGTTTTTTCTGTTTGTGGGGCATTAAAGAATCTGTCCAATGTCGATTGCTTTTCTCTCTTCTTCAGGATTGTTTAGAAGTAATTAATAGCATTGTAATTGTAGAGATCCCCAAGCCTATTAACCTCAACCTGGTTTGAATGCCATTCTAAGACTGTTGTTCTGATATCCTCCCACTTCTTCAAAACATCTTTAATAGCAGATATTGGCATTAATCCTCTTTTTCATAAGAAAACATATCTTGCTGAGTTTCTTGGTGTTCTTCATTCAAGTGTTCTTGGCGATCTTCTGTCGCCAGATCAGTTTCAGGTTCCATTATGAGCTGTTCAATGTTCTTTATTTCTCAGATGTGATTTTTGTTACTCCTTAAGCTGCTTGGGTCTTCTTGATTATACAGTATCTTTCTTTGATAAGATTGAACTGCAGCCTACTGTACACCTGTTCAAACCATACTGCTCAGCAACATCAGACATCTTCTGCCCACTCTCTACCTTTGCTATTATACTCTCACCTTTCAAAAATAAAAACCGACACAAAAACTTAATGAGTGCCCACCCAACAGTCT
>NW_019384426.1:641374-670909 GCF_000671375.1 Centruroides sculpturatus | reverse complement strand
ATGCATAAAGGGAAAAGAAACTGTAGTTTCTATTGATCGCCTGAAACCGGCTTTTATTCTCGCAGCGAGCGAGTCGGACCAGTTACCCCCAACGTCTCCAATGCCAAGACCAGCGACGACTAAACATACGACAGAAGATCGAGCCCCAACGCGACAAACTACCACGCGCTCTGGCCGACATGTATCGTTTCCCGTTCGTTTCGTGTCTCAGACACTGGTGGGGGAGTAGCTGTGGCCGCCAGCGCCAGAGATCCTGAACACTGTCTGGCAACACTTGCCATGATCACGAACTCTGTCTGGCAACACTTGCCAACAAGAGTGGCTGGCAACGTCAAAAAAGAAAAGGCGCAAAAAGTTCGTTGGATTTTGTCCGGGTGTTGCCCGAGGATGTCTGTGACAGTTCTAACCTTTTCTAATAAAGTTCTTTTTTGTTACTGTTCGTGTTTGCCTGCTTAATGTTAGATCTAAACATCAGTAGGATTGAATGACAAAGCTTAATGAACTGTCTTATCAAATGAGTCCTATATAGGATAGTAGGTGTTGGAAGCCACAGATAATTCTCAGAGTTGTGTGACACCAGAGCTGCAGGTTGCTGACCTTAGTATAGTATCACAATGAGCTAGTACAGGAATGAGGAACTTGCAATTTTAAGACACATATGGCTTTTTGTGGCTTCTAGCATGGCTTGATAAAGTATAAAATGGTAAAATTCCTCAATAAAGACACCTTTCAAAGTATAATTTATATGTATTGTGGGTGCATGCATACTAAAAGCATACACTTATGCACTTTCAAATACATTATGCAGACTACAAGTTTCTTCCAAAGTAGGATGTGGCTTTTCAATTTTAAAAGCTTTAAGCTAATACCTCACATTTGTTAATCTATATATATAAATGATGTTTGTTCTCTATACACTCCTAGGCTGTTCACCCAATTGTTACAAAACTTGGCAGTTACATTTTCATACTTCTAATTAATATCATACATCTGGCCCCAAAATACCTATTGGATTTCTGTAAATCAGTTCATTTCTATCTACGTTCAATTTGCTGATTTACACACAGCACCATCTATTAGTAAAAAGTTTGATAAAATAATAAAGTAAATATAATTCTTATAGATAAAAAGGATATCATTTTTAAAAATATATATTATATTCACTTAATTACTGTAACAATGATAGCACAAAATAGACATGCTATATCATTACTGAGACAGGTAGTATATAGCACTTGCCTGCGTGGAATCAATTCTTAATTCTAATAAGCATCCTCCAGAAGCCAAGTGAATAAAACCACCGAACTCTGGTAGTTGGTCATGTGGAGTTTTCCAGATTTTCTTCAAGTTAGTAACACCTAAATAGGGTCCAGCTTCCTATAAAAGTCTTCCTGGAATGCATCCCCTCTGCAGATCACTCGTGTCATGTTGCTGTAGCCAAATAAACCAAACTAAATTTCCAAGAAGCAATTATTTATTGTGACACTGTCACAATGTTCTCAATTTTTTTAGTGGTGGTGTTGCCCCTGTACATCATACTTTTCCTGTTAGCAATAATCATGTCCGTCATCTATCTAATTCTGTCCAGGGGAAAATTTTGAATTGAAGTAACGTTACTTCTGTTGCAAACTGGAAGTTCATATATAATTAATCTGGGCCTCCTGCCCTAAGCTTTCCACATCTGGTCTCGACTCTTATTTATCTAACTCATCTCGAGATTAAGGAAGGACAGATAGACACAGGATGACAGATGGACACAGGATGACAGATGGAATTTATAGGTTATAATTTTTTCAAATTGCAGCCCAATAATTTTTCTATAAATGCAATATTTACAAGAATATACTTTCCACATAGTTTATACAATCTGTTACCAAAATTTAAACACTTTATTATCACAAAAAAACAACTATTCTAACATTTTTACAAGATTTATTATTTTTTTTTTTAAGATTTATTATTTTAAGATTTAACTATTTTTATTTATTATACTTAATCAAAAGATTAGAGAGCTCTTAATTTAATGCCTTGATTTTAGTATTTTTGCATATTCTTTATTCTTGCATTTTATTGAATTTCATATAATGTATTATTATATAACGTTTTAATATTTAATTATCCTATGCATATATTTATATACATATTTTGTTATTTATAAGAATAATTTTTATTTTATTTTATTTTTCTTTATACATGTATATATATATACAGGTATAAAGAAAAATACATGTATAAAACACNACCACCTTTTTTTGTTTTTTGATTTACATACTGCTGAGTGAGTGTACCTCAATTTTTTTTTACCATTCTCTCTTCCAGGAGGAGTTCAACAACTACTTTTGGTTGAATTACTTCAACCCCCTTCCACAACAGTCAAAATTTTTTTCCAAACATTGTTAATGATGTTTGAGAAAATGAGACACTTTACAGCAACTTAAGATATAATTTAAAGATCCTTAAATACAGGGTTCCAAAAAGTTACCGTATATTGAAGAATTTGTAATAACATTAAAGTTATTCATACAGCATTGCATACAGGACCCACAAGTTGTATGTCCAGCATTTCCATTTTGTGATATATGGCATTACTGCTTGCTCACAGATAGATGATCTGGTTTTTGGAAGAATTCTTTGCCAATTACATAATCTCCTGGGGAACATTTACAGTATTTATTGTAGGAGAAATTGCAATATCATATGTAAAACTTTACTTAAAACTTTTTTCACTGCCCTGTCACTTTTCAGACACCTTGTACTTTTTTTAAATTTTATGTAAATAATTAATATTAAGATCACTATTGGATTTCACACATCAAACTTATTGACTTTATCAAAAAAGAAAAGGTAATTTTTTTCTAAATTAACTCCACAATTTGATAATTGCATAAGCCTTTCAATTCATGTAATTTTCAATTTGTTTTTTGTTTAACAAATAATAAATCACAGATAATGAACAAATCATTTATAAAGTGATGATTTCTGTTATAGTTATAATGAAGCATCCAATATATTATTTTGTTTAAGATCTTGTCTATGGCATTATTGTACACAAAACCATATGGAAGATATTTTATAAAATAAGTAACAAAAGTAAGGTAAGTAGTACAATTATTGGCCATTTCAAATTCAAATCTCTTTAATAAGAGTTCTATAAAAGCTACTCTAGAAATATTGCATGGCAGTATTAATACAATGCTATCAGTAGGTAGCGAAAATTCTCACAGGTTTTCTTGTGGAAATTTTTGTTATTAGCCACAAGCATATTGCAAAACAATTGCATATTAGCCACAGCATACAATTTAGCATTTTGCAAAACAAGGTACATTTTGGATTATATAATTGGTATTTTTAATTTCTAGATGTTGGCAGTAAAAAGTCTATAAAAAAAAACAAATTCGTCAGTAAATATATTATTAATATTTCCCAATTTAATCTTTCTGTTATGTCATAGAACTTTTAAAATAAAAATTTTCGTAAGTGACCAATAAGTCTACCATTTACCCTATCTTGTATGATTCCTTTTAAATTAATTTGATAGGCAAATAACTATAAGTCATCATTTACTAAATTAAATAAAAAAATTAAAGTTTAATTCAAATTATTGAAATAAATTCCGTTTAAAAGTTGAACTCAACAGAATCATTTTCTGCATGGCTCATCTTAATCTCCAAAATGTTCTAAAAAACTTAACCACCTACTTTTTAGAATAAGTTATGTAGTTAACTAATTAGCCAAATAATTCTATTATAGTCTATTAATATTTTAGAATTTTTATTTTAATTGATTTTACTGAATAAAATTATAGCACTTAAAGTGAAATTATTAAAAACAATTTTTTAATTGTATTTTGAGATGAAGATCAAATGCTAATGTTAATGTATCAAATTGTTTTTAATAAAAAAGTAAATGACACATTTATAATAATTAATTTTTAACATAAAACTATTTAACCAAAGTGTCCAATGATCAAAGGCATATCTCAATCACTTTTACAGTTATAATTTGTGGAAATTTTTACTCGATCCTAGGGGAAGGTAAATGCCACTATTTGCCCTCCCCTAGGATCCTATTTGGTTGTACATGATTCTGACCCAAAATCAGTGGCGTACTGTAGTGGGGGCGGCCCGCCCCGGGCAGCACTTTTTAGGGGGCAGCAAAATTTCACGATAAATAATAATAATGTCTTGTAAAAATTTGAAACATCCTAATCTATACTTGCATCACGCCTACGATAGTGCTATCGTCCAGACAGTCCGGGAATCGGCTCGCTGGGTGAATTAGTAACTTTTTGGTCCGAGGAAATCCTGCGAAACCTGTTGACCCTTTTTTTTCTTTTTGTATGATTCATTCGCGTTCATATACACCACTAATATCCAATAGAACTATTTTAAACAGGTCGCTGCACTACCACCAAATTTTTCATTGCTTGTTCTGTGACAAAAATGAATTTTGGTCCTTTAAATTGAAATACCTATGTAAGGGGGAGCCGAAATTTTCCTCCGCCCCGGGCGGCTGACACCCACGGTACGCCACTGCCCAAAATATCTTGAAAAGAGTGTACTGGTAGAAACAATACTTACAGATATATCATACTGTATGTCTGGAACCATATAATAAAATAAATAATTTGTAATTTTTATGCAATGCAGCTGACAAAGAACTTTAATCCCTCTCTATTGGAGTTTTATCTTTGCAATCACGTAAAGCCTGCAAATTTATGTATAGAGAGGTTTCAAAGTTGCATGTCACATGGTAAAACGCACGTTTGCTCCTCCCCTCACCATGTTTGTGGTCTAGCTTGTGTTTGCTTAGCTTGCACATGGTTTGTTATTTGACAGGTTGGCAGTGCTTTTTTTTTTTTTCAATTTAAACTTAATAGGATTGCAGTATTCTTATATCATGGACAAAGTTAAAAAAGATGTTTTCTGGCAGGTATTCTCGCAGTCTGACTGGATGAGTTGCTGCTTTATATGAAGAGAAAGTTTCATTATGTTGAGGTGTCAATCCATACAAAGCCAGCATATTTGTTGTAGATCAAGCTATGGCCTAAAGTAGAATTTGGTATCATCATAAACTATTTGGTTTTGACAAATAATTACTATACTCTCACAAATAAAAGCTTACAAATCTTTAGAGGCCCATAACTATCTTACAAATGACTGGATTTCTCCTGATTATATGCTCTTTCATAACACTCCTGATATGCATTTGGCTTGTGGCCACTCTCATACCCCATTATAATGTTGGCACCCAGTCTGGTGATGACTCATCATAAAATGAAGGCTTTCCTTGGGGTAAAAATTTTTTCAATAATATAAAATTATTAATATTAAAAAAAAACTTACTTTTATGTTATGTTATATATAAATAAAAATTTGTCAGGAACAACTTGTAGGTTACTATGTAATGATTATTTGTTACTAAAGTAAAAAAGTCATTCTAAAAAGTAACATCTTAAAGAAATATTTAATGTTGCTCATCAAAATAACCTAACTTAGCTATTTGTAAGTGAACAATGGAAATTATTTGTTTATATCTTAAAAAATACATACACTTTTATTTATGTAAATTAGACTGAAAGGATAATTGGTTCAAAATTCATTTCTAATTCATCTGCTAAGCGATTATCTTTGCTTCGCACTTTAATATTAATTCTGCTATATATTCATTACAAGCAGACACCAAGAAAACAAACTGAAAGATTGAAAAGTTAGAACACAAGTATTATCTATTCAAATTAAAATCAGCAGTTGTTAAAATTATTTAACTTTCTTTTGTCAGTATTAAAAATAAAGAAAACCCATATAATAAAATTATTTATAGTCATTAACATCTACCATGTTATTGACCATATCTCTGCTGTACAATTTTATCAGACCATATCTATGCTGATTGATTCTATTGTGAAACAAATTAACTCATAATAGTCAACATTTAGACATGATCCTCACATAAATCCTTCAATCCATTCTTTTTAAAGATGGAAAATCTCAAGCTGGAGATGATGAAAAAATTTCTATGAGTAAACAGACAATTTCAGACATTTCGAAAGCAAGAGAAAACTACAACAAGCTTTTCTTAGAACAGTTCTTTAAAATATTTCAATAATAATTATCCATTTATTGAGGTTTTATTGTATTATTGACCAAATATGTATTGTATGTTACATATAAAATTGCTGCATACTGGGTATAATTGTCTTGCTTTTTAGTAAATGATGATGATTTTAATTTGTCGAGTGTAAGTAGGCCTAAAGTATTATTTTATTGGAACATCACCAATTGGTAGAATCTAAACAAAATGTTCTTAAACATTACAAATTAAACTTATTTCTGATTAATGCACTTTAAACAATATGTTGAGTTTAAGAATTCATACACAGTAATCTGGAGATCAGAAAGAAACAATACACATAACATACATTATTTAAAATTTGTTGGGCTGCAATTTGAAAAAATTGTACTGTCGCCCAGCTGTTGTCTGTCCTTCCTTAATCTCAAGAACGGAGTTAGATAGATTTTAATCGAGATCAGATGCAGAAAGGTTGGGGGTAGAAGGCCCCAATTAACTATATACGAATTTTCGGTTTGCACTGAAAGTTGTTATTTCAGTTCAAAAATATTCCCCTGAAAGGAGTTAGATAGATGACCAGCATGACTCTGTTGCTAACAGGAAAAGTATAATGTACAGGGACAAGACACTAAATTTGAGGTAGAGATCATCTATTTTCATTTAAATAAATTAAAAATATGATTAAAAATTGCAGCTTGGCATTGTGATGATGTCACAATAAATAATTGCTCGTTCTATTTAGTTTTTCTCTTGTCTCAGAATATATGAAAGAGACATTTTTCCCTCTGCACGGGGTCCCTTAAATCTGCACACCCCTATTCCTATATTTGAGCTTATCCTGAGTCCCAGCCTCATTGATCGAAAGCTTCTAGTCAGGTGACTATCGCTGCGTTCTATTGCTCACGTGATTAAAATAGTTTCCGGTGTTTACATACGGTCAAATTATATTTTTATAGTTTACTAAGGAGGATGATATTATAAATAGCATTAAACTAATAATTAAACGCAAAAGATTAAATTTTGTGCGAATGATAGTTATTCGGTGACTCATAAGAAAAAATGGGAAATAACTGATTGCATAACGAAGTGTAAATAGTTTCGGTTTCGGAATGAGGAATATTTAAACCAGGGGTCGCCAAACTTTTTTAACCGTCGACCCCCAACCACTTTCCAAAGCCTCACATTGACCCCCACCGTAAAGTTTTATTACAAGTGTATGTGTATGAGCGAAAAAAAAAAGAAGGTTGTGACCCCTTAGCCTCATCGAACCCCCTAGCCGCATAGACCCCCCAATGATGTTGCATCGACCCCTGGGGGTCGATATCGACCACTTTGGCGACCCCTGATTTAAACACTTGCAGTTTTGGATTTGATGTTTTATGCGCATGACGAAGTGTAAATAGTTTCGGTTTCGGAATGAGGGATATTTAAACACTTGCAGTTTTGGATTTTATGTTTTATGCGCATGACGAAGTGTAAATAGTTTCGGTTTCGGAATGAGGGATATTTAAACGCTTGCAGTTTTGGATTTTATGTTTTATGCGCATGACGAAGTGTAAATAGTTTCGGTTTCGGAATGAGGGATATTTAAACGCTTGCAGTTTTGGATTTTATGTTTTATGCGAATAACCGATGAAACCTGACGCGTTTACAATTTCGAAATGGTGTTACTGTAGTTGTGAATAGAAAAGAGATATGGCTTGTGTAGAAAATAACACAGAAGATTTTGAAATACTAAATGTAGAAGATAGCAACGAAAACTATGACGAAGTGGAAGCGGAAGACAGCATTGAAGACTTCGTGAAGGTAGAAAGAAAGGAGTGCAGCGAGAATAATGAAATATTGAAAGTAGAAGATACAAGAGAAATTCGTGAGAAATCAGACAGCGTTAAAGATTATGAGAAAGCGGAAGTAGAGAATACTATTAAAGCCTGTGAATACTCGAAGGTAATAACTTGCATTACGAACTATACAGAATCTGAAATAGAGGATGACGTAGATCAGGGCCGCCCCTAGCTATTGCGGGGCCCCTTCTAAAAATAAACTAAGTATTAGTATAAAAAAAAACTATTAAGTAAAATAATTAACGTTAACTTTTCAAAAATTTATTTAAACAAAATTGCGAAAATATAAAACAAAAAGTATAAAAAAAAATTTTTTTTAAGATTGTACGAAGTATGTTTATTTTTATTTATTTTTATCTTAATTTTTTTTAATGAACCTTTCGAACTATTTTATGAAATGTTAATTTTGCGGGCTTTTATTTCAGCAAAATCTTTTATTAAATCATCGCAATTTAATTTTTAACATATTTCGTGCTCAATAGATAAAAGTGTCAGATTTGTTAATCGTTCCTGTGACATTGTTGTCCGTAAACAATTTTTAATTAGTTTTAATTTAGAAAAACTTCGTTCTGTTGTTGAAATCGGAATTGTTAATAATAATCTTAAACTAATGGCCAGATTTGGAAGAGTCGTGCATATTTCTCAAGGAATCTGTTTCACTTTTTACACTAGAATCCTCTGTCACGTCATTTAATTCTTCTAATGCTGTTATAATTTTGTCTAAATCAAATCTGTCTTCATAGAATTTATTCGGCATTCCCAACGTGTATCTGATAACGGTTTTAAAGTTCAATTTGTTAAAATGTTTCGTTAAAATAGCCCACCTGTGAGCAGACGTGGAAAATAGTGTATACAGTCTCGAAAATGTTCCAAAAAATGTCATAGCCATAGGAACAGAGGAAGCCGTATCACTTATTAATAAATTTAACTTGTGCGCAGAACACGACACAAAAAATGCTGTCGGATTTTTTTCCAAAATCCTTGCTCGCACGCCTTTTCCCTTGCCTACCATGTTTGTCTCCCATTGTCATAGGCTTGTCCACGGCAATCGTTCAAAGAAATATTTAAAGTTTTAAGTTGTTTACATAATTCCTCTGATAAATCAAACTCTGTACTTTTCGGCATAGGAGATAAACCAATAAAATAATCATTAATTTCAACTTCATTTCGTTTTTGTTCGTCAGGCATTTCTACAATTCGAACAATGAGAGTCAGTTGTTCAATACGACTTTTATCGGTAGTACAGTCTAACTGTATTGCATAATATTTACTTTTTTTAATATTTTATTATTATTTCATTTTTAACTTTGATTAATTATCTCATTTTGAATTTTTCGACCTAAATAATGATAATTTCTTTATCTTTGATACGTCTTATATGTTCTGCCATTCTTGCATCGAATTTTGAAATTAATTCCAATTTAACCTAAAAATTTATCGTTATTTTTTGTAAAAATTGTCTGATTCGTTCCAGGAACTGCATCGTTGTTTTTAGCATATGATAAATTGCATTTATCATAATTTTTTTAAGAACTTCACGCATCTGAATTTAATTGTTAATTGTCTTTGATGAAAATCGTCAATTGTTTGCTCGTTTTGCAACCTGTTTTTTAGCTCCATAAAATCTTTAAGTGATTTTCTGTGTGGCAACGATAATTCATATTCATTTAAGCGACTTCCAAGGCGCTTCCAGTTAGAAACACCTTCATTTATTAATGCTAAAGATGATCTTGACAATTGGTTAGGACATAAATAACAGTAAAAACAAAATACCACATCTTTTAGTTTTGAATAGAGAAGCCAGTTTCTGCAATATATTTTTTTTCCATTTAAATGTACTTTTGTATAATAAGATACCTTAAATTTTCTACCTACTTTATCTATGGGAAAATCGTAATTTGTTACTTGAACAATGTTTTATTAATTAATAATAATCTGGTCTTCTCAGAAGGGTATGATGGCCATGTTTCAGGATCATTTTCCAGTATGGTTAATAATTCTTTAATTTCCTCGTTTACGCTAAGAAAAAAAATCTTCTTGACCTTCTTCATCATTTATAGCTCCATCTTCACTCAATAATGAAGGTAATTCTTTGTATGTAATTCTTTATTTTATACACTAATGCTAGCTATAGCCAGATCGTTCAGTTTTAAAGTATTTTAAAAGGCTATCTGTTTGACGACTTTCTAAAGTTATTATCGCTATAACAACGTTTTTCTCTGCTGTTTTACAGTAACGGAGTGCTGAACGAAGTTAAATTAAAACACCTTATTAAATTAAAAAAGTACAGTACCATTAAGCAGCATAAATTCTTCAATTAAAACATTTATTAGCTTACAATATGCTCAAGTGTATAAATGTTCTATGCTATGCTAACTGCACCAACCTGACTTGGCGCCTAGTTTTGTTGGTAGGTTATATACGGCCAACTTACAATTTATATTATAAAAACTAGTTTTTTCTTTATTATTATTTTGATTATTTTTAAGGTAAAAAAAACCTACTAATAGAACACTAATAAACACAAGTATATTTTAATTTATACATTAAAACAGCTATTCTTTTTGTAGATCATAAAATCAATTAGTAGCAAAGTTGTATCAAGAAATCAAGTTTTATGAGATTTTTCCAGTGTACCTTACAATTATACTTTAAAATTAAGTTTTACGTTGAAATACAAGTTGTTACATTTTAATTATAAAACATTATTATGCTGCATTCTCTTAAGCGCGGGGCCCGGGGCGGTTGGCCCAGTTGCCCGGCCCTAGGGACGGCTCTGACGTAGATTGTGAATTGTGAGAAGTGCTAAATAGAAAAGATTGAGAAACCAGAAGTAGAAAATAGCTTTAAATGCTTTCATTATTCAATGGTTATTTGATCCTTTTGGGCCCTTAACAGCCTCGACAATTTCCTTCCATTTTTCCGTCTTGTGCCTCTTGCATTAACCTAAGCAGTACATCCACTCTTTGTAGATCCCTCTCCAGTTCATCTTTCTATAGCACTGAAGTATGTCCAATAGGTCGTTTACCCTAAGGCTCCCCAGTCAGCACTTGTGTACATGTCGATTGTGTCAGTGCCGGCTACATATCCCGCCTATATGGGGTGTCTCTCGGCTATAGTTTGTATGATATCGTAGTCGTCAACTTTGCTATGCATTTCCTCGTTATTCATCTTTCTCCGAGTACCAGTTCTACTCTCCCGCACGGATCCAAAGATCTTCCCGAGGTCTCTGTTTTCAAACACTCGCAAGTTGTGTTTGTACGACTATGTACGGCCATGTTTCACAGCCGTAGAGCAGCACTAGTTGGATAATGGTTTCATACGATCTTAACTTTACCTTTCTGGAAACTTGTTTAGATTGTAACACTTTTTGCAAGCTTTAGTATGATGCGTTATATTTATGGAGCCTTGAGTAAATTTCTGTTGTGATGGAGTTGTTATTGTCCACTACGGTCTCGAATGTGTACTTCTCTACCAGAAGGTTGTTAGCTCCCTTACTATGATGTCCTCTTGATAGTAGCTTGTGTAACTTTGTTTTTGATTCATTTCTTTCAGGCCCACCCTCTCTGCTTCTGAGAGTAATAGTGATGTATTTTCGATTAGGTCTCCGTGAGTCTCGTTATCAGGCAAACGTCATCCGCATATATCAATGTTTGATGGAGGCCGTTCAATTCTACTCCTTTGGCACTTTACTGCAATAATTTTTTCAAGTGTTAGATTAATTAAACAACGTGGGCAGAGAGCGTCTCCTTGCCTAAGTCCTGTAGCCATCTCGAAGGGTTCTGTCAGTTTGTTTCCAATCCTGACTCTGCTGATTGGTTTTTCTATACACTTGTCATTTTTATTAATTTCTTGGGTATTTCAAATTCAGCCATTATTTGTCACTGTTCTTCGCGATTGACGCAGTCATATGCTTTATTGAAATCTATGTAAAGTTGGTGTACATCCTGTTTGCACTCATACTTTTTTCAGCAAGTATCATAGGGTAAATATCTGATCAATGGTTGAACGATTCTCTCTAAACCCACATTGATAGTCCCCTGAGATATTCTCTATATAAAATGTTAGCTGTTTGAGGAGAAGCATCAACAGTACTTTGTATGTTGTATTCGTAATGATATTTCCTTGTAGTTATTACATAACTCTTTGCTTCTTTTTTATGGATAAGGCAAATGATACTTTCTTTCCATTTGCCTGGAAGCTCCTCGTTATTCCAAATATTTAGTAAGATTTTGCGGATTTCCTTATGGAGACATTTACCTCTCGATTTGAGCAACTCGGCAGGTATACCACCACCTCCTGGCGCTTTGTAGTTCTTCAGTCGGGCTCTACTAAGCTTTATTTCATTGATCGATGGTTCTACTGGCGTGTTTAAAGTATCTGTTTCCTGTGCCCTTTGCGTGTCTTAGCTTTCTTTTATGACACTCTACAGATCTTTGAAGTATTCGCGCCATCTGTTCAGGATCTTGTCCTCTTCTGTTATCTTGTTGTTCTCATCTCGTACAAACATGTATTTAGACTTGTATTCTTGTCTAAAGGTGCCAGTTCTTTTGTACAACTCTCCAATATTCTTTTCTCTATAAGTAGTTTCTATACTTTGGATTTGTTCTTCTATGTATTGTCTATTGACCTTGCGAATATATTTTTAGCTTCCTTGTAACTATTATTGTACAGTTTATACCTTTCATCTATTGGTTAGTGTGCCGGTTGAGCTTCATATTTTGTCCTCTCCTTTACTTTTTCTCTAAATTCATTATTGTACTATTTTTTTGTGACAACATCCGCCATTGGTCGTTAACGTTGTTGGGAATATCTTTTGTTGATATAGCTTGTAGTTTAGTTTTCAGTGTCTGTTTGTATGCCCCCTTTTCTCTTCTCCCTTAGCTCTTCTGTACATATTTTTAGATTATGGGGATTTTTTTTTTTTTTGTTTCTTTTACTTGTTATTCGCTTCTCAACGGATCAGATCACTTCCTATCCTATGAAGTGATCTGATCCGTTATCTGCACCTCGGTATGATCTAACATCTAGTATGGATGAATGCCGTCTATAGTCAAAAAGTGTATGATCCAGCTAATTTCTTGTAAATTCATCAGACGAAACCCGTGTTTATTTGTGAATTGATTTATGAAGCAACATAGTGCTCTTAACAATCATGTTCTTGGATTTGCAAAGGACTAATCGCATTCCATTATCATCGGTCTCGGCATGTAAATTGTCTGCCAATTGTAGGTTTCCGAACTTTCTTTTCCTATTTTTGCATTACAATCCCCAATTACCATTGTCGTGTACAAGATCTTCTAGAGTACAGAATTCATCCTTATTTTCATCTGTCTTGTCTTCTGTCGGTGCATGGATATTAATTATGCTTAAGTTGAACCGGATGCCGGAATGAATTCATTCTTGATGGCAAACCTTGTGCCAAACTCGTGTTTATTGCTTCCTCCATATAATATTGTGTGCTGCCCAGATATGAGATTTCCCTCTTGTGTCCATCTCGTTTCTTAAAATAGTGCAATATCTATGTTGTATTTCTGGAGTTATTCAATTGTGTTTCTTTATGTTCCCGTAGTACATAGACTTCGTACATTCCACGTCCCACGTTTTATTCCGCGTTTCTATTTCCTTGTCTTCGCTGCCGTTTGAACAGTCCTATTTTTCGATTGTGATTGTCTCGGTTTCATAACACCGTTATTTCCCGAGGTATGGTTGTTGGCCCTAGGCTCAACCCCCACCGAAGGAGTAACGGCCAGTAAAATAAGTTTTCTCTAGAATATTTTAGTATACTCAAAATAACGATTCTTTATATCAGAACGAAACTTAAAAATGTTGGAATCAAATTATTCGAACGTTAAATATTTCGAATGCTTTCAGAAATCGGAAATGGAATGTTCCATAGAAGACTATGAGCAGTCAGAAGTAAAAAATAGAAGGGAATGTGAGAAGTTAGAAGTAGAGGATTTTATGGAAGACTATAAACAATTGGAAGTGATAGATAGAAAAGAAGAAGTAGAGGATTTTATGGAAGACTATAAACAATTGGAAGTGATAGATAGAAGTAGAGGATTTTATGGAAGACTATAAACAATTGGAAGTGATAGATAGAAAAGACTATGAGAAATCGGATTTAGAAGAGAGCAAAAAGTTCTACGAGAAACTGAAAGATAACATTCTAATCATGAATAATATCGAAGATGCCTTGCTTAAATTATTCGTTTGGATGGAAAAAGAATTCAAACACTTAACAGAAAACAAATACACTGTTCTTGATTGTAATATACTTAACGCTCTACTCGGACAATTCGTGAAAGAATACGAAGACTTCAAATTAATTCATGAAAGTTTTGTGGATAATTTTGTGGAAATGAATAAATACTCCATTTATGAAAAGAAAGAACTGTTTGTTTTTAACTTTTCTTCTGCCATTGATAATTTTATATCCTTCAACTCTATAGATCAATCTATGCACCAATTTAAACACGCTTTGCAATTTCCATACGAATATGCAGAATTCACGATTTGCTTTTGGAATTTTATAGACTATTTCTTTAGAATCAAACAGTGTTGTTTGCCCTTTAAGGAGCACTTTAATGAAGAAAAGAATTTGAAAATAGCACTTTGGAATTGTTGCGGGTTAAAAGACAAAGAAATTGAATTTGTAAGATACATGAATCAGGAAGATTTGGATATCTTTCTTCTTCAAGGTACTCATTTCAATAAATTCGATTATCCTGGTTACTTCGTGTTCCGAAACCCCGGTGAAAACGTCATGGCTCTGCTCAGTAAAAATGTATGTCGTAATGCCGAAGAACTCGAGTGTCCTAATTCATTTCGTGATAAAATTACAAATTATCAGATTTTAAAATTACAATTAAAGGAATACGAATTGACTATCGCTAATATTTACAATCCATACAGTTTGAATGAGAACTTTGATATAACTCGATTACCGCCAATTTTAAGTAAAAATTGTATAGTCTTAGGAGACTTCAGCGCATTCTCCAAGAATTGGGGCGATTGTTTCACAAATTCTATTGGTGAAAACGTGGAAAAATTTTTACGCATATCTGATTTTCAGTTACTCAACAAGTTTATTCCAACCTCTGATGAAAAATTCGGTAACAGAATCATGGATTTGGCACTGTGTTCGGACTTTCTTCTACCACACATTACTTGGGAAGTGAATGAAAGCAATTTTGCGAATGGTCGTCGAATAATTCGCATGGATATTGACTTGGAATCGTGAAATGCTGGAAATACAATCGACCTCCATAACACTGTTGATAATTCCGTTTTATATGAATTCCATGTTGTACAAGTCACTTAAATTTTACAAATACGTGTGCTGGGCTGTGAACGGCTCACGTATTTGTAAAATTTAAGTGACTCGTACAACATGGAATTCATATAAAACGGAATTATCAACAGTGTTATAGGGGGAATTATCAACAGTGTTATAGGAATGTCGACTGTACTTGATAAAAATTGGAAATTAGCCTATCCCTTAAAGGGTATGTTTAAGTCAGTCGACATTGTTCTATTTTTGACATATTTCTATTGTTTATTATCTAATGAGTAATCGTGTTACTGTACTTATTATATCGTATAAATTTATCTTGTTATTATTGTACGGTACATAACAAAATTAATTTATAGAGATAAAGTGTAATTATATTGATTGATATTGTACTTGTAATTTATTGGCACATAATAAAACACTTAACTTCTTAAATTCTCTGTTGTTTTGTTTTATGTTTTAAATAAATTATCTATTAAATTTTAAATATTTTTACCTCTTTTTTAAGAAAATAATTGAAGATACGTAAAATATGTAAGGTAGGCAATACGTGGGAAAATATTAATGATGAGCAACCTCTTGTAACATCCACTACACCATATTTTTTAGTTTTAAGATACATCGACCTTACTACAATATTTTTTTTCGTAATTTTATCGCGTGTCTTGATTAAAGGCCAACTTGGAGCACGCATCTGATTATCCCACAATTTGATGGATGTGTCTATTGAAGGAGACCTTAAAGTATTTCAATAGGCAAAAAGCCAGCATAGATCACATTAATGATTACTCATTCGGGAGAAATGACTTTCGAAATATTATACACGAGCTTAGCAGAAACAATGCTACATCTTTGTTCTCACGTCCATGTTAAAAACTGATTAGATATAAGGATCTGCCATATGAATGTCCGTAAAATATGAGTTCCGTAGCCATGGGGTTATATTAATAAATGTGGGGCAAGTTGAGAAAATTTATATAAACCTATAAATAACCCCGGTATTAGTAGAACTGCCTACACGAACACCTTCAACTTTACTATTTTAATTTCTCGCTTGTCCAAGCTTGGAATGGATTATTATTATTAAGTTTTCTGATAAAAATTGTTTTATATTAATTTTACTTTTATTTGTATTACTTAATAATACAAGAAACATTTTGGACTCATAATACCAAAATTAAGACTTAAACACGACACAAAGGGAACAAAGTTATGACGAATGACTGGTATTTTTCTTTTTTACAGCCAGCACCACAAACTGCAGTTCATGTGTGAAAGAATAACAGTAGCTTTGTATGCGAAAGGATTAATATATATCACTGTATATAGTCACTGCTGACTAAGCTGTGGACTATTATATTTTTTTAGAGAGCTTAGCCACCCCTAGAGCCCCCGTAGCTACTGCAATGTAAAATACCAACATCGATGTTATTCTATAGAATTAAAATACTGCGCATCATTTTATAAATCGGTAAATATAAAAGTTCTATACACTGAACTTTATAAAGCACGTAATATAATTATATCACAACTAAACTGTAATGTCACTTCCTGTTTGATTTTAATTGCGATTCAGACGAGGATAATTTTATCAGCCATCGCAGTTTATGATATGGGAAATCCGAGATAAGCGTAACGCAAGGCTCCCTTTATCAATATGAAACTTTACACACTGTAAGTTTATAACGTTTATAAAATATGTATTATATAATATTAGATATTGTACGAAATCTAGAATCGTGGCTTCAGAATATTGAACCAAGATCGAATTTGGACGAAATATGTTTGTTCGTGTCTGAGTCTTAAAAAATTGTAAGGCCCTATGAAAAATCCAAGATTGCAAATAAAACCGATTATCTGAAATTTATGACTAGGAATATACATTAATGTGTTTTATATTCCAGTCTATTCCGGGTCAGGAATCTTGGGATTTTCCAATTGGTATTCTGGAATTTTTTTTATCCCGGATATACCAATCCCATCCTTCACTACCCTTGCCTGAGTGGATAGAACATTGGTCGTAAATTTGGACCTGATCAACGGGCTGACCACGTGAATATTCTGGGTTTTCTTCACGTGTGCAATTTGTAAAATTTCTAGAGAGGAGTGATCACTTGATTTACATACGTATGCTTACAATAGTATCTCATTTTACTATTGGGTGAGTGGTACAAAGATCACGATACTAGTACAGTACTGTACTACTGCAGTGGGAAAACAAATTACACGTAATCTACATGTATTGAAAGAGGACATAACCGAGCAACTCTCCACTGGGTTTCTACTTCATGTTTATCTTAAGCACTTTAAAACATCTATGTCCAACAGTACTGACAGCAGTAGCAGTGAACAAAAGGAAAGAAAAGAGTGCTGTCGAGAAACAAAAAAATCCGGCAACGAGTTGCTTAACTTTTCCGGCAACATTTCGGAGCGCCATCTGTTACGATATTTTATTTTAAAATCTTTTTTATATTTTTAAATATTATAAAATGGCAAAGCGCTTAATTTTCATGGTAGGAATGGGTTTTATTAAAAAAAATGTAAATGGTAATAATGAGTAAAATCATTATATCTGATCCTACTGGAGATACACACGACCCTCTTGATATCTCCGTCCTTTCGGCCTTTAACCACCAAAATTTAATAGCATCAATTCCCCTAATACACTACCTCTACAAAATTTTAGAAATTTTCAACAAAAAGCACAGGAGTTATTAAGTTTCAAACAGGATGAACAGAATCATGTTCACCCACACACATTAACATCCATACATATAGAAATTATCTCCGATTTTTTTTTTTTTTTTCGACTTTTTAAGGTCCCCTGAGTCCAAAAATGTAAAAATCTTGGGATGATTTTTTGACTGCTCGCTATACTTTTCCTCTGTTATATGTAACAGCCGGGAAAGTAAAAGGGGTGCATCTGCAACCCACTAAAAATTTCTGGATCTGTTATTGCTTATCTCATCTTGCAAGAGAGGATTTTCTGGGTTTCAAACCATATCAAATTTCAAGTATAATTGATTTTTTATACTAAATTTTGATGATTATCTTTGAAATCAAGTTTTTTTTTTTAATTTATATTATTATTGGAAACTTAAGTCAGTTCTTTGTTTATGTTTAAAGATGAAATATGTTTTATTTTTAATAAACTTTTTCGGGGTAAATTATATTAATGTACATTTTTTTTCTTTTTGAGCTATTAACAAATTACTACAACAGATAGAATTTTCGAAACAATGTAAAAGAGTTGTGTAAGAATACCATTACGATACCTAAATTTCACCTATGCTGGCGCATAAGTGGAATTTAGATAAAGGCCGTCATTTCTGTTGCATTTCTCGAAACGGTCTAAAACAGCAAAGACTGCTCTTTTAAACATTTCAGCTGGAATATGTTAAGGTTCTTCGGGAATGGTGGACGAATTTCTACAAGGCTGCAAGAATTTCCTTCGTTTGGCGTTCGAACTGATCTTGTCGACCAGCTGCATTCTGCTGATTGACTGACCTAGTTGACATCTGGTTAGAGTGAAATTTCTTGATTGTGCAGTAATTTGATGTCTCATTTCTAGCTTTCTCCTTCTATCACTAACATTTATCGTTATTGCTTACTGCTACACTTCTATACGAACTTCAATACGAGCACGACAGTTAATACACAAAGAAACTATGCTAACTAAACACACTATGCTAAAACAATGCTGAATAAAACTAATTTTAAAATTGAGAAAGTTACATAATAAATTTTATTAAGAGGGATAGATTTTAATGTGCCTGGAAAAGTCCAAAGGGCAAGATTCGTAGCAGAGGTCTTTAGAAGAACTGGAATGAATCAGGATTGGCGATTGCACAACAAACTTAAAGGTGTCAAAAAGGTAAGATTTATTGTTTCAAAGAATTTTTAAAAATATAACGGAGAAAATTAGAAAAATCTGTTGCAGTTTATTGATGATAATTTTTTAAACTAAGGCTTATTAGCAGCCTTTAAGACTTCTCACAACAGCTTTAGGTTAAAATTTTGTATATATAATCAAATATTCTTTTATAATTTATATATTTAAAAAAAAAAAACTTAATAAGGCCTACTTTTTAAACGTTTAACGGACCTTGAAATCGCGCTGATCATGAGTTCGCCATCACTGGTCTATATGAAGATATGAACTCACTATTTATGCCAAGTAATTTTCCCATAATGTCATTTTCTCAAAATGTACAGTTTGTACAGCTTTAAATATATTGTATCACCAAAAAATGGCCAAGAGTATGGCATTCCATTTAGTCATAATAGGAAGTTTAATGCCAGTCTCAAATGGTGTGTCGTAAAACGAGATATATTATTTATCTACACTAAAATATAAATTCTGACCTATAAATTCATATTAAAGATTTTAAAATATCGTTAAATTGTTATTTTTTTATAAAATTTGGATAATAGTAATGGCATTACAGTAGAGCGTCGTTTATCCGAATCAATTGGGGACTGGGATTGTTCGGATAACTGATTATTACGAAAAAATATATTAACCTATCCCGTGTTGAGATTTTTCTCCGTTGCGTGTCGCTTCGCGTTGAATTTTCGTCGATGTTAAGCCTAACGTAAACTTTTTAAAATAATAATCGTGGTTATTGTATGGTTAAAAATTATTTCTTTATTTTTCACAAACAAAATAAATATATTGAAAAATATAAAAACAAAAAAAATTATACTTAGAAGTTAATCTAGTATCAAAAACGTTCGATTCAGCATGACACACAGTCCTCAGAAAAACATCACACAAAAGTGCCAGAGCTGCCAGCTAAAACACACACATCAACAAAAAAAAATATTGGAGTAGCCCAAGATATAGCCAAAGATTGCAGCGCCATAGCACTAGCGAAAATATAAATTTGCCGACTGGAATTCTTTCGGATAACCGACTTTCGGATAAACGACGGTCTACTGTAACACATTATTCTAACGAACTTTGAGCTTTTTCTGCGCTTTATTTCTTTAAATTTTGCAATGTTTTTTCGATAAAAGATCGCGTATCAAATATACAAAAACTTTCACATCATTTTTGTTTCCAAATTTTAAATCTGTGTTGCTATTTAAAGCTCGTTTTATTGCTTAGACACGTCTAGACTGAACAGACGACGAACGATAAAAAAGTGATCGGTTTATATTTTTATATAAATTGTATTTTTTAAACTTCAAAAAAACGTATAATTTTGAATATAAAATGGTTAATAAATGGAATAATTTTAAAAAATACTATAGAAATTGAAATTTTTATAATTTTTATCTAATCTAAAATTAAGATTTTTAGAAAAAAAAATTAAATTTATAATCTATATTTTAAAATATTTTCATAACTTTTAACAGGCTAAAAAACAGTTGATAAAAATTAATTATCTTTACAAGTTTAAGATTAAATATTGTAAATATATATATACTGTATTACTTTTTAAAAATAATTTTAAATAGAATAAATTTAATTTTAACCTAGTAGAAAAGTTTATTTATTATTTTCTAAAATAAAATAATAATAAAAACTAATTCATTACATAATTTTTTAAAATGTTTAATGAGTTATTTCCAATAATTAAATTTTTTCCTAACAATTTATAAAAACTATTAATTTTAATTGTTAATTTTTTAAAAATTAATTTTTTTGTATTTTTATTTTTTATTAAAAATTTGTCGTTTTCAAAAAAAAAATGCAAAGATTGAAATTGAAACAATTATTCTATTATTTTTTGCCTTTTTTACAAAATTAATTTGTAAGTTTCAATAATTATTTGTTTATTTCATTTTTTAAAAACGCAAGCGAAATTTACATAATTTTTCTTTGTAACTGACAACAATCGAAATTTTAATTGTAAATTTCATTTGCATTTTTTAATAAAAGAAAAGAAATAACAATTGAAATTTACAGATATATATTTTTTTAAAAAAGTCAATAAATGAAACTGAGAAAATTAAAATGGTTATTTATATTTAAAAAAATATAAAAACCTATAAAATTTAAATGTACTTTTTTAAATTTAGTTTTTAAAATAGCAATAAACAAACAGTTAAAATTTAAAATTTTGAAAATGCTGATTAACAAATATTTATTTTTTTAAAAATAAATAAAATAATTTTTTTACAATTTACATAATCAATATTATTTTTAAAATAAAATATTAGTTTTATGAAATTAAAATCCTGACAATGATTAAGAAAATTCAAACATTAAAAAAATTTAAATCAAAATAAAATATTTTTTATAATTACAATTAATAAAAGTTCATATAACTTTAAGGGTTTTTGTGATTTTAATTATAAAAGTACTTAAAGATTAAATATTTTAAGGATAAGGATTCATTTTAAGGATATTAAGAAAATATTTAAGAAATTTATTGATTTTAATTATAAAATCATTTAAGAATTATTTCACATTTTACATTAATTTATTTAATAAAATGTTACAGCTTACACGTTTAACAGATTTTTACTTTCCGCAATTAAATTTAATTTTGCAGTAAATTTTATAATCTAAATATTAAAAGATGCAAATCTGAGAGGAGATAGTTTATGAAAATAATAAATACTTTTAGATAGGAGGTGGAAACATTTATAACTCTGTCTAACTTGTAAGAGTTAAATATGCACAAAAATAAAAGGAAATTCTTGTTCTTGACACATATTAACTAAAAATTCTAGAACAATTTTAAATTTACAGCATAAATATTTCATTTTTTTTTCAAGCGTCACTCGCCAAAATCATTTATTATAAGTAATAAATGATTTTTATCGCAGAACTAGCCTATCAATTAGACTCTTACGAGAGCCGAATTTAATATAAACATACTAAAATAACTTCCAATTAATAATTTTTTAATTAAAGCACACTTTCTAGTTGGCTGCTTCCCTTAGAATAAAGTAATTCATTATTAAGCATAAGAAAAATCTTATTTTATCTCCCAGTTACGTCATCACCGTCGAGAGGATGTCAGGAGTTTGGCAACTTCGTGAAGTTAGTCTCAAATATGTAGAATTCCTTCAAATCTCGAAATATAACGCCTTTAACTGACCGTTTCGAATCGACATCAGATCGTTTCCTAAACTTATCATAAACAAAAACTGTGTTGCTGTATGTTTAAATATAGTTACTGTGTGGGCAACTTCACGTCTCTTGCATACGCTCCTGCACTTCCTAACGTCAGGAGAGCCGTTTCTGGACCTCACCACCCAAAGACCCTTTCGTCAACTCCTTAAAATACTCTGTAAAAACTGTATTACGTTGAGTTGCATCTGGTGTTAAGTTGAAGATTAGGATAAGTATGACCGGAGGCAAGCACACAATACGTTTAAGTGGAGGATGTCCGTGGGGATTCAGATTGCAGGGTGGAGTCAAGACGGGGCATCCTCTAACCGTAGCAAAGGTAGGTTAAATTTTAAAATATCTATATAGTTCGACGACCTTTATCTAGTTCTAACGTCTCGAAATATTATTATTTTATAGTAGAATCTCTTATGTGGGAAGATCGGAATGCTTTTTGAATGGTATACTTCTTTAAATATTCGCCAATCGCATTTTTTCGCGGATAGTTAGAGAGGAAATCAAACACCCCACCCACACGCTAATGATTTAGGTAGGTGGAAAGCTTGAATCTGTCGAATTTTAGCCTTCCGTCAACATGTCAACGTCTTCAAAACAGAATATCGAATGACTCCTCGTATGACTCAAAGCAGGTTTTGCTCAATGACAAAGGGACGTCTGTGATGACAAAGAATTACATCATTTATAGCTAAACCTTGACAGTGGCCTTTATGTACTAATTTAATATCACACGCCGTTAATTAACTTCTTAAGTGCCAAGTAGAGTTTCTTAAAGACGTAATTAATTTTAGATTTAAAAACTCAATCAGTCTCTCCATAATGATATTAATTTATTCTTTTAAAACTAGAACAAATCAGTTTCCTCGCTAAGAAATTGGTTTATTTATTTATTTTTTACTCTACAATAAATCAGTTTTATTAAATCCATAACAAATCGATTTCACTTTTGAATCTAGAATAAATCAATTTCGTTGAATCTAGAACAAATCAGTTTCTTCGTTACAAGACTGATTTGTTCCAGATTCGAGAAATTTACGTTATTCTCGATTAATCTGGCTGTCTTTTTTTCTGTAATTTTTTTTTACCTTTTACTTGTTTATGTCTTGTAGTCTGGGTTGTTCTAATTATGGCCTCTCTTCGTGCATCAGGTATAGAGAGAAAGATTTGTTTCGCGATGATGTCATATGAATGATACGCTCTTATTTTAAGAATCTTTAATTGTTTTTAGGTCGCTATGCCATTATGTAACGCTGTATGCAACGTTGTACAAACTGTATGCAGATATTTTTAACATTTCATTACTGTTAAAATATCTTAACAAAATCATTCATTAAACTTTCAACTCTTTGAATGTTGGAATTCTAGAATAACCAGATTTTTCTTCCTGAAATTAGGCTATTAAAATGATAGATAATTATCTAAAAATGTTCTTTTTTTAAGATTAAAAGCAAACTTCTTTTATGTAAATCTTATAAGTAGGTGATAATTCTATAATGAAGGTAAATTAGTACAATTTTAACTGAAGGTACTTACAAATCTTTGATTAAAATCACTATAAATTTTTGAATTAAATGTTTAAAAGGGTTAAAAATATATATTTAAAATGAATACTGCTACAGCTTTATATCTAGAATTAAAGCAAAATTTCTGCATATTTTTTCAGTTTAGGAACAACGAATTGGTGGATAATTTGTTGAATAATTTATAATTTATAATTCATAAGATATTGTAATATATAAACTGTCCAGTTTTATAGGAGAATTTTAAAGAAATTTTATCAAAATGCTACTTCAATTATTTGCAATGAGCCAAAATATTGCTTTAGATAGGAAAAATAGCCAAAAATTATTAATAAACAGAAAATATAGGTCAAAATCCGACACTGAATAGCAAAAATTAAATGAATTATATGTTAAATTGAAGAAAAGTGGACAAAACTGTTGATAATTTATAATAAAAACTCTTCAAGACTAGAAAAAATATAATATCAGAAGATAAAAGCATATTTTTATATAAAATACATTGAAATACTTACAAATAAGCATTAAAAATAAAGAATAAAACATAAATCAGTGTCAATCTAACTCAAATTTCATAAGCACTACCAGTGAGAGCTCATTCTTCCTGTCAAATTTATGAGTTTCTACATTAAATTCTGTCAAAAAGTAAAGAAATATTCAAAATATTAAATAATTTAATTGAAAATTCTGTATATCAATCCTTCTACTCGAAAATATTTGCTAGAAGTACGTTTTGTTTATAGTTACTTCCATTGAGATGAGTGATTGCAGATTGAAACACGATACTGTAGTAGCTCTAGAGGAATTAATTAACGTTAAACTTTTATCTCTGCTCTGTATCATTGATAAGTGTTTTACTTTTCCATTTAATTTATTTAGAAAAATTAAAATATTTTAAAACTTTTAGTGTAAAATTGTTACTCGTGCTTTATTTTCATTGTGTATTTTTTAACAAGCGTTTTAAACGTTGTTAATTTTCTGTTATTTTAATATGATTTTTATTTGATTTTGAATGATTTTTCTATAAAAATTAGTTAGTTTTGGCATCGTTTCACTTTTTTTCCTTGAAATACATATGTTAAAGCCTACGCACGCAATTTAAATCGTCATCTTTCGCCATCTTGAATTTCGCGACTTTATACTTTCGGCGATTTTTTTTAATAGTATGCTGCCTATTTCTTTCGTCACTTAATTACCGCTGTATACTCGCTCTCTTTTATTTATTCTATCTTTATTACAATATCACCATTTCATGCATCGTTACTGTTATTACACGATTTGTCACGTCGTCGATTCTTTTCGCGACGAAGAGTGTCGCGACTTCACATTAAACTCGAAGAAACTCTAAGCTTTATTAACTATTATACACCAGCGAACGAAATTATGCTCAAAATTATATATTTCAGCATTTTTATCCTAATTAATCCTTTCAGTATTCGTTCAGTAAATCGAAGTCGCTCGTCTCGCATCGCGTATCGCACTAATATGACTATTGCTACGATATAGACGCGTTAGGGTGGCCTGTACCGTTTTGAATGAAAATATTTCTATTTTGTCAAGAAGGAAAGTAAAAAATCTCCTTCTAATCAAGCATTCATATATTCTAGATACGTAGGAAGAGCAAAGCACACAACAATTTATACGAAGGAGACGTGATCGTCAGCATCAATGGCCATCCTTGCGATAAACTCACCCACGATCAAGCCATGAATATTGTCGACGCAGCAAATAACGAACTAGTTTTGGAAGTTAAGAGGTAAGTTACGCAATTAACTGATTATTTATATTGATTTATGGAGTTTAAAAAAAATCGATTAGAGATATTCTCGTGAGGTTAAGTATCGATGCCAAATCAAAAATAACCACACTAAACACATATGAAAGCATGTTTCTAGCGTGATGCCAAAGACATTTGCGCATGTTCATACTTCTTTCACAATTTTCATACGGCAGGAACACGTACTGTTAACCCACTTCTTCTTGCTCCTGTATTTAAATCATGTGGAGCTTTACCAGGTAAAGTATCATAAATTAAAGTTGTTACTAACAAACTAATTGCGCTTTTAAAAGTAAAAAAAGTAATAACAATTCTACAATTCTAAAAGAAATCATTTCTGCACAAAATTATAAAGAAAACGCTACAAATATTAAGCAAAATTAAATGTTTCCTGGTGCGCATTATACGCAGTTACTCATCTGTTTTTCTGTATTTTATTAAAAATGTTATAATTCTAATTATTTGGACTAATTAAAATGAGCTTTTACACTAAATTATACAGAAAATAATGTGTTTTCTGATATTGTGAAGCCCACACAATGCTTGATGCAACTGTATAAACTGTATAGCAACATCAAGTGTATCAGCATTATATTAGTTTTATGCACTTATGAGTATATACAGAACTATGATATATACATTTCTAGCATAGATATACGGAATGAACGTATTATAATTTATAATGTGTAATTTACAATAAAGCTAAGCAGTGTATACAGGTTTTTCACGCACTTAAAATATTTATAACACTTAAGATGACATTGTTTGCCTTTGTTTTAATAATAGAATTGATTTTATTCTCCAAAATTTTCTGTATGTAAGACAAAATTATACGAAATTAATTAATAATTACGACAGAAAAATATGGAAAATTTATTTTTAAATTAAAAATTCAGGGTGTAAATCAACGATAACAGAATGCCCTTATAAAATAGTATCATGTATAAACATTTGCATGTTTACTGGGACGGAAAACTGTCAGAAAATGTCACCTTCAAAACCTCTATCAACGAGAATTAATTGTTAAGAAATGATAACAGAAAACACCAGTAAAGGAAATGAAAAACGGGTATAAGAAACAAGAAAAAAATGTACTAATTTTTAGCTTAACAAATAGTGTGTAAGTAAAATAATTTTTTAAAAAATCAATGAAAATGGAACCCATCAAGCAAACCTAGTCGAGGAAGAAAAAAGATTACGATTATTTAATGAAGATAAACCATATTTGAGGTCTTGTAAGAGCCAATAACAGAGATTCTATCAAACAGTTGAACTGGAAAAGACGTGTCATCTAAAACCACTATTCGGCATTTGTAAAGAAAAAAAAAGTAGGCATTGTTTCAAGAGTAGCAGAGAAGAAACCACTCTTAACTAAGCACGAACCTGGGCAGATAAACGCAAAACTTGGACAACAGAAAAATAAAGAACGGTTTTGTTTAGTGACGAGTGTCTTTTTTCATTATTTAATTTTGACTACGAGTTATTTACCATTCACATGAAAAGAATCATGCAGCTTATGTAAATTAGAAGTTTCCAGTTATTATTATGGTTTATGGAATAATCCGAGCTAAGTGTTGGAAGCTTTTTGTTTAACTCAACAATTTGAATTCAACTGGCTACGTTAAAATATTAGATCATTTAATTCCCACTGCTCGGTTTTATTGCGGGAATGGAAGATGAAGAAAAACTTTAAACTTTATTTATCAGCGAGATGGAGTATCACATCATTTAACTACTTCAACCAAAGATTGGTTTGAAGAACAGTCAATTCAACTATTAGACTGGTTAAGAAATAGTCCTGATATGAATAACTATAGAAAATATAGGGGATAAAATGAAGGAAAAAGTGTTTGTTTGTTTGGTTAAATTACGGCAACGCAACGCTTGGGCGATGTCTTCCTTGTGGTCTTTTTAAGGATAATAGGCCTCTATTCAGGCGTTACAGACGTGAAGAAAACCCGAAAAACTCCACGTGGCCAGCCCGTCATGGCGGGGACCACACTATAGTCAGTGTTCACGGAACGGAACCGCATGGCCATTAGTGAGCTAAGGAAAAAGTAACAGAGGCAAAACCATAAAATGCTGAATCATTGAACACTGCTGTGGAAGAATTCTGGCTAAGCATTACAAAAGAAGAGTGCAATCTTTAATTGAAACCATACTACGGTGTGTGGTGGCACTTGAATCTGGACAAAGTATTAAATTGCCTTTTGAAATTTTTTTAAGTTTTCATGATTTCGTTTTGCTCATAAAATCAATTTTATTATTAAAACAAAGACTAAACAATGCAGTTTTAAGTGTTACGAATACATTTTGTGAAAACGGTAATAATTTTGACTACTTGTGATCACAGATAAACTTGAAGTTTCCATAATTTTATCGTCGAGTGTATATTAACATACAAGTATAGAAACACATAATTAGCTATAATCGTTGCTTTACAATGCCTTAATTTTACAAAATTTTATATAATTCACGACGTCTAGTTTTTGAAATTTTAATTCTAATCACCATTCTGTGATTAATTTTGCATATTTTACGAATTTTTATGTTTTTTACCGCATTTAATTCTATCTTCAAGGTACACAGTTTAAATTACAGTTCGATAACACCGCATAAAAGCACGACTTAACAATAAATGACATTTTCAAAAGTGATGTTGTAACACTAAAGTAAATACTATTTCAGGATCTATGAATATTTTGGGACACGATCCAAGTTTTTACTGGACAAATAAACCGTGACACCTGAATGCATACGTCAGCATTACAAAATATTGCACAAGAGCAATATGCTCTTATACGAAAGATGTGCAAATTATGCAAAATTTTACATTTCTATTTTTGTAAATTTTACATTAATTATAATTTATATTTTCCCTTAAAATTATAACCAAACGTTTAGTTATAAATAGACGTTTTTAGTATCTATTTTCGTGTTTTAAAGTTTGTAAACGTTCATCAAATTGCCTCCTCACTCGTTTCGTGTGTTAAATGTGTTTTTTTTTAATAAATTATTTTAGTAATTTTACAGTAAATGCTTTCAAATTATTAAAATATTACTTTATTATATAATTATTGTGTTGCAATTTTCAAATTGAAGACCTATACATGCCCACTGTCGTCCGTCTGACCATCTGTCCTTTCTTAATCTCGTGAAAATCGAGACCAGCTTAGGATCAGAGGTCCGAAAATCACGAACTTACGATCCGGAAGTCACGTGACTTTTAAATGTGTGTTATGAGTGTGTCTGGTCCAAATCTAACGTAGTAACAGCCATTTGCAGTTGTTGAAGATTAACACAAAAATCTCTTTAAATATGCTTGAGAATTAATAAATACTGTCATAAACAGTTTGAAAAATGCTCTGGAAATCCAGGTATACATTCAAGAGTAGGAAATGTGTGTCAGTTTTATGTGCAGATAACAGAAACAAGTACAAAAATATTTAAAGCATTAGAAGCAAAGATAAGCAGACAGGCATATAGAAGTTTTTATCACGAATGAATAAAATATAAGCGTACTAGCAGGTGGGCCCGGCGTTGCTTGGGCAAAAGTAACGATAACTAAGATAAAGATTATTACGTTACAGTCAACCTTACCCGTTTTCACAGAATGCAAAAATTGGATCCCCTTCTTTCCAGACTAATTAGAGAATTTTTAGATGGATCTAAAAATATGTTCGATTTCCCGCAAAAACGAAAAAAACTGGATCTGCGTCTTAGCACGTCGCTTTCTCTTAACAATTCCATTGTTACGTAAGATTTCCATTGTTGACACTTCCATTGTTACTTAAAACTTTTATTGTTACTTAAAACTTCCATTGTTACTTAACACTTCCATTGTTACTTAGCACTTCCATTGTTACCTAACACCGCCATTGTTACTTAACACTTCCATTGTTGATGGAAGTGTTAAGCCTTAATCCTGTCTTTCTCCCCCC
>NW_019384426.1:619091-641339 GCF_000671375.1 Centruroides sculpturatus | reverse complement strand
TTTTTTAATGTATTTAATTAAAAATAATTACATAAAATATAAATACAAAAATAATAATTATATATTTTATATATTTTTTCATATGTTACAACTTCAAACTTTTGATCCACATTCAAAATCGAGCTAGAAAAATATTATAATAAATAAAATCATTGAAAAAAATTAATTTATATAAAATTAAATTGAAAACTTAAATTATTTAAACATTAAAACATAATTTTTTTCTATTTTTTAATTAAATTAAATTAACTTAAAGAGCAAGAAAGAAAGGAGAAACCTAACAAACTCTCCAACTTATAATCTAATTAATAATGCTTTTTTTTAGTATTTTTGCATCACAAATACAAGTTAAAAAGTCACTTTAATTGAGTTTCACGAGTAAGGAACGATGTAAAAAATTGTTCAACACATGGCTGTAGATATTGATATAAATTTAAAATTGCCTGGAAAAGTTCTAATTGTGTAAACAGTGAAAGATAATTACAATCTGTGTGGACGAGTGCCAAGGGCAGAAGTGGGATGTATAGGGTCATACAATCACTACGTGAGACGCACCACCTAGCGAGGAGACTAACACGTTTGACTAATTCATTTTCTGCTAGTTTAGTGCTTTGTTATGTTTGTATGTATATGTCATTATGGAACCTGTTGTGATCCTAACGACTGTGATATTAATTGCTTTAATTGTGGGTATTGTGGCTCAAACGGTGATTTCTCAAATCAAAAAGAGTCGTAAGAAGAACAAAAAACAAGTAAAAGACACTAAAAAGAGGTATTTTTCACATTCTTTACACTTATTTACGTACTTTCTTTTCGACTTAATTGCTATAGTCTTTTCACCATTTCTCCAATTTTCGTATTTTTTAAAATATTCTATACTTTGTTGTACTTATACACGCGTTTGTCTAGCCATATTCTTAGTTTTTATTGTATATTTTTAGATACAGTAGCTCTTAATTAACTATACAGCTATTTATATACATCATACATCTTTATATACACTAACTAGAGACAATATACATTTTTACTTTATTACAGTTTCTGACAATGTTTTATTAAGATTTTTACCAACTTTTTTTGTTTTTTAAAACATTATTTCTCTTTTAAAAGAAACTTTATTTATTCCTATTATTATTTATATTTCATTTTCTCTATCATTTTTATAATTTTGCATTTTTTGCTGTATTTATATTGTTAAATATATATTTAATTAATTATTTACTTATTTAACTTATTACGACTTTTCTGTTTCTTAAAAATGCACAAAATTCTATAATTTAAAATAAATTTAAGTGGTAATAAAAATAATAAACTCGTGACTAATAATTAACAAATGTATCTGTTATTAGTTGCCCCTGTAAAAGTATCTTTTTATCATAGCATAATGCAGCAACCAGCTGACCTCGTTGTTAAGTATAGTTTATTCTTTCTTTAATTCTCTAGACATTCACGTGCCTATAACATTTTTAAGTGGCAATTTTTGGTCTTTATCCAATATTTTTAAAAATTTTGACAATGTTTATCACTGATAAATCACATTAACCTATATTAAAAAAATTTATAAAAATAAAAAGAAAATTCATTCAGCTATAGTACTTATATATTTTTTTTAATGTTTTAATTAATATAAACAGATGTTACTTCGATTATTTTACGCTTGAAAAGTAGATTAAAATTTCTTAAGAATGGATTTTTTAAATTCATTTTTTAAGGCATCGCATCGACCTTTCTACTTAGTAAATGAAGGCTCAGCTGTTTTGTTGCCAGATGAGTGAGATACAAAAAAAAAATATGGCGGCTATTTCAAGGCTCTACGTTTCTCTTTACAAATTCCTTTGCATCGAAACGAATGCAGGCAACATTAATCAAATTATTGCAACTGTTTAACGACTTTAGCATCATTTCTATACGAAATTTATAAAATTTTAGCAAAGAAATTTTTATAGAAAATAGTCCTACCCTCTTTTGTCCTTGAGAGTTCTCTGTTTACAAAAGTCGATTTGCTATTTTTAATTTCCTTTCCCGTATACGACGCTTTAAAGAATGAAAACTGCTCTTGCATCCCGTCTCTGCGAAATGTTGGAAATCTCTTGAATATCGTTTTACCCCTTTGAGGATTTCTTTAAGGTTTAGTATATAAAAATTTTATCTATAAAATAGAATATAATCGAGTTAAAATTAATTAACGTGTTCCAAAGTAAACAAGAAGTTAAATTTAATTGTAATACAACAGTATATTAGGGAACTTAATATAGAACATAATTTTAAGTCTCGTAAGTTTATTTTAAGGTTGATTACTTTGAAATATAATACGAAAAATATACATAAAGTAAGTTTTAATTTATTTGCTCATTTTTTTTATTATTATCAATTTTTACTTAATTTAATTAAATAAGGCCTTATTGAAATGTGTTCTGTTGCTGAAAATATCGTTTAGTTTCGTTATTTTCAATTTCTGGCATTTAATGATAAATAATAATTTTAATTCTGTATTATTTTAATTAATTTGTTTGTTTCTAATGTTTGTTGTTTAATTTTTATTTATTAAAATAAACGAATAAGTTTAATTTATTGTTATTTAATTACTCTATAAAATATTAAATTGATTGTTGTAATCGATTAGTTTAAATCTATTATTAATCACGTGCTTTAATTTAATTCCTTTCTGTATATTTCATTGTTGTAACTGATCGATTTAAATTCATTATTAGTCACGTGGCCTAATTTTATAATTGATTATTTTCTGTACATTTATTCATTGTTGTAACTGATTTGTTTTAATTGTTATTTAAAATAATTCAATAATTGAGTATTATTATATTGTTCTATTGATTGTAATTGATTATTTTCGAAATATAATCGAATCGAACACGTGGTCTATTCATTAAATACAGTATTTAATTTTTATTCTAATGAATTTTTTTCACTTTTCTGAATATTTCTTGGTATATTCTCTAACTAACAATATTTATTTTTATTAGTATTTTGCTATACTTTTTAATAAAAATTATTTTTTTTCGTAAATAAAGTAAAGATAATTGCTATATAAAATGATATATTTAGAATTTAAATCATTTATTTAATATTAAAAATAATCGTTTTCTGGTTAAACATAACAAAAATACAGAAATTAATCGTAAATTCAAAATATCATATTCATTAACTTGTAAGATAATCGAAGAATTTAATTCTTCTGATGATCGTAATTTTTATAAAACTTATGCCCAATTACTGGTGGTCGAACACGTTTTATTTCTTAGAATAACAGAAAAAATAAAAATAATAATTGGTTTTCCTCCTTTAGCTTTCGGGTTTTTGAAAAGTTTGACGTGTTGAGATCTCCTGAACCCAAAAGTCAAACAAAGGGGAAAATTCTGTGGGATGTGTATGTATTGGTATCTATTTAGTTTAATATATCGGGATGTAGTAAAGATTAAGAAACGAAATTAGGCATGTTAGCTTGTGTATAAGAGGCAGTAGTGCTATTAAATTTTGGTGGTTAAAGATCGACGGGATGAGAAGATAGAGGAGGTCATGTATCGTATCTCGAATGGAATCTGACTTAATGAAAATTTTACCCGTTATTGGCATTTACAATTATTATTATTTTTTTAAAATAAAACTCATCACTACCCTCAAAATTAAGTCTTTCTTTTTATATGAATTAATAATATAAAAGTTATTTTTTAATAAATTTGATAACGGATGGCGCCAAATACAATTTTAACTTTGTGCTAATGTGTTTTAGTTTTTCTCCAGGAAAGTTATACAACTCGGTGCTAGATTTTTTTTTCTACTCCTTGTCTTTCTTCTCTTCTTTTTTCTGCTTCTCCTTCCTTCTCTTCCTATTAGGATTTCCTCAATCAAAAGTTTCTTTAATTTTAGCCACCATCCCTCTCTATTCATCTCACCATTATTGCTCAGTCACTTTAATTCTACTTTTGAAAATTTTTAAATTTTGTAAACTAAATATAAATAATACTTTTTAAAATATTGATTTTCATTATTTACAGATTAGAATCGAATAAAGAAAACATAGTTCCATCCACAATTACTCCAGATATAACGTTACCTACTACGAAGCAGACTAAGGTGAGAAAACCATCTTTTATCATCTACACTATTTATATCTCACGCAAAAACTAACTTTTATTAAATTTATATGAAAGGTTACAGAACAATCTCAATATCAACAAATCAAATCGACAATAATTCGATCCGCTACGCCGCCCGTACTTACGAACGAATTGAAACCCGAACTCGTAGACAT
Source organism: Centruroides sculpturatus (assembly GCF_000671375.1). Lineage (NCBI taxonomy): Eukaryota > Metazoa > Arthropoda > Arachnida > Scorpiones > Buthidae > Centruroides > Centruroides sculpturatus. Next base: position 637,069 of record NW_019384426.1, on the reverse strand, counting down.
TCAAAGGAGGTCACCATCTTCAGAAAGGGTCATACCTATAGCTGTTAAAGATCGTCAACTCTTCACACCATCACCGGTCGAGGGGAGCATCAGCGATAAAACTGTAACGAAAGAAGTATCGTCGGATGGGAATAAAGTAGAGAAAACTACAACAGAAACTATACAGGAAACAAAGGGAAGCTGCCAGACTACTATCATCCGCAAGGAGACAGAATCTATCACTAAAGATACCTTCATAGCTGGAAAGAATGCACCCCAAATACTTTCTCAAGTCGTTCCGCAATCGTCTTCGTTCAAAATTTCAAAATTTGAGACAAAACAGGATCCAGTATGGAGACCTGTTGAGACGACTGAGATCGGAGATAAGATATCATCCACTGACGGATGGCAACCAAAACAGGTATTCTTCATTAGGATTTTGTGGCTTTCATATGATAATTTAAGCAATTATTAACTTTTTTATGGCCAAAATTTCTTATTTAATTTATAGAATTGTCCTTATTTAAATATTAAAAAAATAATAATTACTCTTCCTGACTTACACAGTACGTCTAATACGTCTATATTAAATACGTTTATAAAATAAAAGCTGTATTGCCAATTGAGTTAATATTGCTGCAAACTATGAAAATCAAACTTTTCTATTCATTCGTAAACTTAATATTGTAGCAATATATTAAAGGTTAGGATATACTATAGGATATATTAAAGATTATATATTAATTTAAATATTATATATATATAGATTGTAAAAGTATTTTCTGATAGATGTGACTATTTTTATGTGTAGTTTTGTAACATTTCTGTAGTGATTTTTCCATCTGTAATCTATTTCTTTCTTATGATTTCAGCCATTTATTTCAGAAAATTGATCGCTATTTTAAATTAATATAATCCACCGACAATAGATTTAAACCTTAAAGTTAACGGATATTTTTAAGTTATTCCATCAAAGTTTTAGGACTATATCTAGTCCTATTATTTGGCAATGAAACTTTTAAAATTATAAAATAGAAGACATTAAACTTACCCTTTCGATTTATTTAGATTTTCATTTATTTTTCTATTAACATAACTCTTAACTCTTAATTCCTAGTTATCTAACTTTTACATAAAATTTACATAACTATGTTGATAATTCTAAGAAAAATAAATGAAAATCTGTAAATAAATCGAAATCATAAGTTCATTGTCTTCTATTTTTATAATTTTACAAGTTTCGTTGCCAAACAATGCATCTTAACAACCACACTCGCATCAAAAGGTGCTTTTCATCGAATCTACACTCAAATTGAGTATATATAGAACAACATAGAAGCGTTTTCTCACCAAAAGTTAAAATAGTATCTTGCGTAACATTATATAATTACTGTTTTTGAAAGTTTTTCTTTCTCCATTTTGGCAAGCTGAGAAATTTAATCCGTCAAATTTTTCCTCCATCGATTTTAATTGTGAACGAAGAAAGAATACTGAAATAAATGGATATACTTTATCTTTCTATACTTTCCTTCTTTTATTATGTAGCAAATGAATTTTAGTTCGACAACAACCAAACAGAAAATAGAAAGCAAAATTAAGCCACCGAGACCGTTAAGTTGTCCAATTTTGGACAAGAGAAATTATAAAGAAGTTATTCAAGAGAAAAAATTGGTAAGATTGTGTAGGAGTTCTTACCAATTCATCCCTACTAACGCCTTAAAAATTCTCTAAACTGTGACTAAATACTGTTTAAACAGTACTTTTTAAATCGTTTTCCATCCTTATCAGCTGTTGAAAGTGATATATTATGAAATTAATGTCATTTCTGAATGATTAATTGTTGAAAATGACATTAATTTTGTGCCACGTGTGTTCTATTTGAAATTGTTACGTATTAAAAACGTCATTTTAACGTCTGTTATCCTCTTTTGTAACAGACAGGAGCCGTCAACAGTGTCGAAACCGTTAATAAAATAACGGAAACAGACTCAAGTAAAAACATCTGTCGACAACTAAGTGAAGAGAGTTTGACCCTACCACGAAAAAGTTAGCACCATCTGTCGTTGATATTCTTTACTAATTTTCGGTTATAGTAACAATTGATTAATTTATTTCAGAAAAACAATTTTCTTCGTCGAGTTTCTATGAAGATCCTCAAGTCTCTTATCCAACTATCCAGGAACAGGTGCAACTGTGTCGCCAGATTGCGGATTCTCTATGCGATGNAATAAAAAATGACAAAACACCATTTTAAAGTGCATTTTTATTCAACTAATATATTTATAAATAATATGTAGCCCAAAAAGTAGTCAATGTGCCAAATGATATTTTTTACATCAAACTAATAAAAGGGTAGCCAAATTTGGTGCAAAGTAGATGAATCTTGCAACGCTGGAAGGAATACTAAATAAAGCTGGAGTTGAGACTCAAAGGATTATAGACCCAAATGCAGGGAAAGGAGAAAGAGGACAAAAGATAAAGAAGTGAGGAAGGTTGGAAAATTAAGGGTCCATATTCCATAACAGGCAGTCTATTTAACCTTTCTCATTACTTTTTATCTTTAGGTCTTTTTCTCCTTTCCCCGAATTTGAGTCTATACTCCTTTGAGAGCCAACTCCAGCTTTATTTAGTATACCTTCCTCATTCACACATTTCTAAGTATTTGAAAATATTTCTTTTCCACTCAAAAATAAAATATGTATAAAGGTTTACAGCTTTGTGAAACTTTTTTTTTGAGTTTATGCTGTTGAAATAAATAAATAAATAATTTTAAAAAATGTCGGTTTTTGTGTACACATTTATTGGGCTGCATTCGAACTTCTCTTGGGCCGCATGCGGCCTACGAGCCACGGGTTGGACACCCCTGTTCTACACAATAACTGGATCAAACTACTAAGTACAACCAATAAAACCTTTAACATCCAGTAACCAACTTTAAAAATTGTCAAACGTTTTTGATTTTAAATGAGAGCTGCATAAGGTCATCAACAATATTCTAAATTGGAATGCATAGAACAATTTTTCAAAAAATTTTGAAATGATATTTGTTGATATTTTTAATGATATATTATGTTTTTGAAATTTTTCAAAAACATAAACCATATACAGTAAGACCCCACTTAACGTGGGGATGCATTCCTAGACAATAAAGCACTAAACGAAACAGCATTAAATGAGGTCATTTTAACAGAGTAAATAGGGATATGGGGAACATACAACCAAAAATAAAAAAATTTTACTTTTATTTTAAGTTATTTTTATATTAATTTGTATAATAATATATGTTAAATAACACATAAACATATGCACACAGAAATGTATAATAATATATTAATTAGTTTATTTTTTCTATATTAATAGATCATTTTTTGTGACAAACATCCTGACTTTTCTGAAATTCTTGTTTTCTTGCGATAAAGTCGTGTAGTTTCATTTGTCACTTTTTTTTCTTTCCTTAAACAAATGTCAATAGCAAGAGATTGCATCCAAAATGCTTCATCTTGCTTTTGCACTCCTTTCAAAATCTGGATCATTTGCTTCAATTTGATCAATGATTTCATTGATTGTACCAAACTTTTACTAAGGAAATCTGTAGAGAAATTTTTTGTTTTTTCGTTTTCAGAATCACTATTTTCCAGTTCTACAAAAATTCCTTGTTCTGCCAGTTCTTGAAGATTGTTGTTGGTAAGGCTCTCACCAGAAATCTGCGGTAACTCCTCAATACTCTATTCGTCTACATCTCCTAGTCCTGCTGTATCAANAGATTGTAAAAGTATTTTCTGATAGATGTGACTATTTTTATGTGTAGTTTTGTAACATTTCTGTAGTGATTTTTCCATCTGTAATCTATTTCTTTCTCATGATTTCAGCCATTTATTTCAGAAAATTGATCGCTATTTTAAATTAATATAATCCACCGACAATAGATTTAAACCTTAAAGTTAACGGATATTTTTAAGTTATTCCATCAAAGTTTTAGGACTATATCTAGTCCTATTATTTGGCAATGAAACTTTTAAAATTATAAAATAGAAGACATTAAACTTACCCTTTCGATTTATTTAGATTTTCATTTATTTTTCTATTAACATAACTCTTAACTCTTAATTCCTAGTTATCTAACTTTTACATAAAATTTACATAACTATGTTGATAATTCTAAGAAAAATAAATGAAAATCTGTAAATAAATCGAAATCATAAGTTCATTGTCTTCTATTTTTATAATTTTACAAGTTTCGTTGCCAAACAATGCATCTTAACAACCACACTCGCATCAAAAGGTGCTTTTCATCGAATCTACACTCAAATTGAGTATATATAGAACAACATAGAAGCGTTTTCTCACCAAAAGTTAAAATAGTATCTTGCGTAACATTATATAATTACTGTTTTTGAAAGTTTTTCTTTCTCCATTTTGGCAAGCTGAGAAATTTAATCCGTCAAATTTTTCCTCCATCGATTTTAATTGTGAACGAAGAAAGAATACTGAAATAAATGGATATACTTTATCTTTCTATACTTTCCTTCTTTTATTATGTAGCAAATGAATTTTAGTTCGACAACAACCAAACAGAAAATAGAAAGCAAAATTAAGCCACCGAGACCGTTAAGTTGTCCAATTTTGGACAAGAGAAATTATAAAGAAGTTATTCAAGAGAAAAAATTGGTAAGATTGTGTAGGAGTTCTTACCAATTCATCCCTACTAACGCCTTAAAAATTCTCTAAACTGTGACTAAATACTGTTTAAACAGTACTTTTTAAATCGTTTTCCATCCTTATCAGCTGTTGAAAGTGATATATTATGAAATTAATGTCATTTCTGAATGATTAATTGTTGAAAATGACATTAATTTTGTGCCACGTGTGTTCTATTTGAAATTGTTACGTATTAAAAACGTCATTTTAACGTCTGTTATCCTCTTTTGTAACAGACAGGAGCCGTCAACAGTGTCGAAACCGTTAATAAAATAACGGAAACAGACTCAAGTAAAAACATCTGTCGACAACTAAGTGAAGAGAGTTTGACCCTACCACGAAAAAGTTAGCACCATCTGTCGTTGATATTCTTTACTAATTTTCGGTTATAGTAACAATTGATTAATTTATTTCAGAAAAACAATTTTCTTCGTCGAGTTTCTATGAAGATCCTCAAGTCTCTTATCCAACTATCCAGGAACAGGTGCAACTGTGTCGCCAGATTGCGGATTCTCTATGCGATGAAAGTGGGAAAAAATCAAAGGGAGCTTCCCTTTTTGATAAAAAAATGAAAACGGCTAACAAATGGGTACACGAAAGTAAGTTCTAAATTCTCGTACGTATCCCATACAAACAAGAGATTGAAAGAGTTCAATGGGTACAAATACGTGAAGTGCGTTTGTACTCATTGGGCTCTTTCCATCTCGTGTCTGAAACCCAAGTAAAGTAGACAGATAGACATGTCTGACGTATGACAAGTTGTATGTAGATAAAGGATATAAAATTAACGTAAACTATATGCAAATTAATTGTGATTTTGTATATTACTCGTACCTTTTTATGATAACAGTAGCTAGGAAATCCCGTTTTGTATACAGTAGGTTAGTCTATAACAATACTAATTTTTAATTTATCCTCTGTTAATATAAATATTCTAATCTTGTGAAGTTAAATTTTTAATTATAATTTACAGTTGAATTATGTTCGCTTAAAGTAAATGAGAACAAAGTAGGTGACATAAAAGCACATGATTTAGAATAGTTATTTTAGTAACTAAATCTGGGTTTAAACCGGTACTGAAATTTTTAAATCTTTGGCAAACTAAATTTGGTATAATTTTTTTATTTGTAAACTAAATATTTCGTCTCTGAAATATTTAAATAAATTAATAAATGCATACGAATTTGTGGTTAATTATAATACTGTATGTGATATAGGAAATGCAAGATCTTATAAATTTGGGTCTAATCTTTTTATGTTCAGATGCAATATTTACACTTTATAGTCAAATTTTCGAATAATGATACCTTGAAAAATAAGTTTTGTTAACTCTAGTTGCAAAAGTAATGTAAGGTAGAATTCTCTCTTAAAATATAAACTTTCGTGTCGTTCCGGGTTCGGGTTCAACTTGCATGGTATGTTGGACATGTGCCATGATGTCTCTTCTTTCGATCTTATTCTCACTCTTTCATCAGTCTAAACTGCTGTTGATATTTTTACTTTGTAGCTTTTCATACGCCGTTTGGTAATAAAGGGAGGGTGACCTTCACTTCGTGCAACGACCTCATTAACCGGTTGTGAACCTCATTTATAAACTTGAATATAAATATTTTTTTTTTACAATCCAGATCCCGATGCATCTGTAACTGAAGATGATCCTTCTATGTCCGAAGTTAAAGAAGATTACCAGGAGAAGGAACCTAAAGATATGCCACCCCGTCCGAAGAGTAAAACACCTCCTAACTTGAAACTAATCTTAGACCCGAGATTGCCGCAGAATGTTGAGATGTTAAGAGTAGCCGGACAACAGATAAGCGAGCATAATGTCGTTAGTCCGGACGTATGTCTGGATCTTGTTAAAGATCTAGAGAGCCCTATGGGGAAAGGTAGCGCACTGTTCGCTAAAAGGAAACAGAAGGCTGAAGATTGGGTAGTGGACGAAGAAATAGTCAAAGCGCACACCAAAACACCAGAGCCAATCCCCGAACCGCCAGTGCCTAGTTTGCGAAAACTTCAAGAGAAGTTCCAACATCCCAAATTGAAATTGGTAAAGAGCCCATGGGAAGCGGCTCTTCAGTCACCTATAGGTTGCTGCGATGGGGCCTTTGCGGATGCCAGACCAGTTAAATTAGCCGAAAGTGTTATCAAGGCAGCCGAAAATAAGATTAGATCAAATTCGCAATCCCCCATATCGGAAAATGGCTCTGTAGCTTCTTATACCGCGTGCGCTCCAGTTACGGGTGTATACAGGCAAGCACCACGTGGATGGATAGGAAATGCTCAAGGTAAGACTTTACATTCGAGCGTGCCACCCCAAAGTAGTCCTTTGTTAATCACTATTATTTTCTTCTTGATAGGGGAAAGCTCTCCAACTTCAGGTTTCTCGTCTCCAGATTTCAGTTCTCAGCGTTATTCGACACCCACTAGGCCCCATGGCGTAAAATCTAACTATCAAAACTTCAATACTGTTCCGAAAACGTGGAAACAGGCGCAGCAAAGTAAGAGTGTTGCACCAACTACCTTCAGATCCGTCAGGCCCCCTAATTGGCATAAATAAATCCTTGCAAATTTCAACACAGTTCTACAATAATTAGCTACATTTTACATCCCTCAAATGCCGTTATTTTCTTTTAAAATGCTCTTAAAATATGCAAATCTGGTCTAGATAAACCTCAAAAAAGTATTATTTTTAGAGATTTCTCGCGCTGTCGACAATATGAAAACTGTAATTCTATTATATAATTTTTTCGGTCTGGTGTGTGATTTTGTGTCATATTTGACGTATTTAATACGGTTTTTTGGAAGCTTTTAATCAGTTTATTGCATTTATAGTGTAAAGTTTAAGTCGTTACAATTATAATATTTGTTATGTATGACATTGAAAAAATAAATAAATAAAATGGATGTCAAACTATGTTTACTTTCATAATTTAATGTTTATTCTCCACAGAACTTGACTTGATCACCAGGATAATTTCAATTTTAGGCTATAATCATTTTAGGACATGATCATCTGAGACTTGTCATTGTCACTAGCTTTTTCAGAGGGATAGAAGCCTGAAGTACCTTGATCGAAATCTCTAAAAGAACATTGACACAAGGGCCTGAGAACAATGATATAGGACCTAGACCAAACATAAAAGTAGGGCCAACTTTTTATTTGAAAGTCATGAATAGGCACCATTTATGAAAATAAATTAAAATTTCTTTTCATAAATGGTGCCCTGTTCATAAAACGTTTTACTTTCCTGGCTGTTATGTATATATAACAAGGAAAGTATTGGAATCGTGTCAGATTTGGCCCTCCGAAATTTTTGCAAATCTCCACGTTTTTGAGACCTTCTGAACCCAAAAAAACGGCAAAAAAATTTTATGAATATGTATATGTGTGTGTATATTGTGTGTATATAGTGGTATCTATTTTGTTTAATATCTCATGGTGGGATAAGAATTAAGAAACAAAATTTGGCATAATATCTTGTGTATAAGAGGCATTAATGCTATTAAATTTTGGTGATTAAAGGTCGAGAGAGGTGGGAAGATAGAAGAGGTCATGTATCATATCTCGAGTGCAGTAAGACTTAATGATTTTACTCTTTATTAGCATTTACAATTGTTTTATAAAATTCAGCTTCAGCTCTACCCACAAAATTAACCTTTTGCCATTTTATAATAATTAATAATAATACAAGTTTTTAATAACAAAATCTAGTAACAGATGGCGTTACACGCAATTTTATTTATTACGATTAATAATATAAATATTATTTTAAAAATAAAATCTCATAACAGTCAGAAAAGTTACATAACTCGTTGCTACATTTTTTAACATAGGTGTTACAGTCCCTCTGTATCTGGGTCCATGTATGGGACCGTAACAAACGGCTCTGATAGTTCCATTCTATCTGAGCCTAATGATTATTATCATGGCTGCATTTACTGTAGACTTGTTATGGCCCTGTGTTAAATAAGCTCTTCTTTCTCCATCAAATGATAATACTGTACAGTACATTTAAATACACGAGATTCTTGTATTTAAATGTAAGGCCTCAAAATTTATCTTGTTTAACTTATGTGTAATTGTCTTAATCGTTATATTAATTTTATAATTATCAAATTTTATGTTCGCTTCAATGTTAAGTAATCGAATGTAACCATTAAAGCACTAATCCTATAACAAGATCTAAAATTTGAATATCAAAATTTGATCTGAATAATTTGAAATTTGAACAAATAACCGTAAATTATTGAATATTTCTTCACAGTTTTCATAAAATTTGTAATGCGAAAATCCAATTATAGGCTACAAGCCAACTTGAAGCATTGCAATTTGATACTTATGGCTAATTTTTAATTAAATTAAATCATAAAACATAAATAATCAGTTACTGTTAAACACTAAAGGAAAAAATGTCCTATAAAGAAATTTTTGGCCGTCTTCTTTTAAATTTTCTCTCTTATAATTAGACTATAATTAGTCAGTGGCAATTCTTAAATTCTGAACTACAAAGTAATCCATTCAAAATCTATAATTATAACAACACAGAAAATTGTATAAATCTAAAATTTAGGAAGAAATGTAAATAGTTTTATCGTGATTTTTTGCTGAATATTGTCATGTCGATAGAACGATCTGAAGGGAAAATGTTTGCAATAACTTCCGTCTTCGTTCGTGTGATAAATATCCAATTAAAAAAAGGAAATTGACTTATCAAATTTACACTGAAGTAAAATATATATGTTACATTTATTAAAAATGATAATAATAAACTTTCAAACTGTCTTTAATTCGTATATTGAAGTTCGTACTATTTATATTACAACTTTATTAGCTATCTGATATTATAATATAAGAATTGATGTGATGTAACTTCAATTAGTAGTTGTTTTATTTATTAACCTTCTATAAAATTTGATATAAAAACAAATATACATATAGTTAAAATGCAGTGCAATATCCTAGGATTTCCTAGCTCACAAAGAGACAACGTTTAGTTAAAGAGTATTACGCGAATCTGCAGAAACTCACTTAATTCCAATTACACTTACGTTGCGTTAACATTAAAAGGCAAAAGCATCATACCCAAAATTATTATAAATTTAAAACCCCAAGGGAGAAAAAGCAAACCCCAGTTTTCCCTTGAGGAATAAGACAATCTGCGGATTGCCCAATAAACTGAGATACCTAAGATGGACACAATTCGAAATTAGAAGTTATTTCGGACTTCATTATTTTATAATGGGCAATCCTGCATTTGATCAAGCAATCCTAGCATTGCTATATAGACATATACAGGTATTATACGCAATGTCTACGTGCTTTCGACAAAACGTAATATTAATACATAAAAACTTGCATTATCCTGCAGGAAATCCAAGATCTGTTCATCAATTTTCTTTGTATAAATTTTGAGCTGCATTTCAGACAAACTTCAAATAAGCTTTAGTGTTGCTTCGACCTTCAATATATACCAGATCTCTCGTTTCATTCCATCCAATTCCTGCCCAGGTCATGAGTTCCATCATCACTCTTTGAGTACTGCTTCTGATCTAGTCTTTGGTCTGCCCAGTAGCGTAGCGTAGTGAGGGCGGCAGGGGCGGCCCGCCCCGGGCTGCACTTTTTAGGGGGCGGAAAATTACGTTTTAGGGGGTAGCAAAATTTCACAATAAATAATAATATCTTGTAAGATATTATAAATAAGGANTCTGCCAGTGGCGCCCGGGGCAAGCTGCCCCACCCTCTGCTGAGAGGTTTTCTTCGTTTTTGGGCGATAGGAAATTCGGAAGTTCCTCGAGGACAGGCAGTCTCAAAGGATTAACCAATGGTGTATAGCAGCCTTAAACAACGGTCATTCTTGGCTGGGACTCCGACGAGATAGGACGGAAGGAGTGGATTCTCTAGTGCATTTTGGCAGTGCATAGAGAAGTCAGATGAAAGAATCAAGAAAAATTCAATTGAGAAAAATTATTGAGCTCCAAGATTTCCATCAAAGTGAACTGAGAAGGAATAAGAACTATCAAACAACTCCAAAAGAACAAGCGTTCTGGAAATCCACCACCCCAAGATTATCACCAGTACTTGGGTACCCACTTTCCTCTGCCCTCTATTCTATCATTGGTTTCTGATTCTTAAATTCTCCCTCACTTAGTTGTAATTAGCCGTAGTTAGTTGTAATTATAGTTATAATATATGTATTGCAAAATTATTGAAGATGGGAATTGATTGTGTCGTGAAAATAGAACTGATAACAACCTGATAAAAATTGTAGTATGGCTTGTATTATACTTTTGTACTGGGACAAGAGAATGGGACAGAAAATTTTGCATGAATTCAGACAGAGAAAAACCTGTATGAATTCATGCAAAATAAAGATATTTCTTATATATAGTTGTATTTTGTAACTCTATTTGCATCTCACATCACACCACATTTATATAGGGGAAACCAAGATGGAACACCAAACAAGATTTGGGGAGCACATCCGAGCAATAAAAAATAATGACAATAAATCTGCAATTGCTAAACACTAACGAAAATAGATGTGAAATAAAAGAAACTACAAAAGTTCAAAAATGCAAAAAAATATGTTTAAACAAAAAGTATTTGAACATTTAGAAATTATAAAAGTAGATAATAATAAAAGAATAAACAAAAGTACAGGCCTACAGATACATGAGTCTTGGGAAGGTCCTAACAGATAATTTGTTTATTTTTCACTACCTAACACATATTTGAGCCAGAGTGAAACACACTCAAAGGAAAAGTAAATGCAGATGTGTGAGAGGTAGCTTGTAAATTTCCAGTGTGTAAAATAGTGATGCAGTATGGATTCATTAGATTCCATAATTTTGCATAGAATAGTACAGAATTTTCTTTCCAAATTTGTGTGTCTAGGATAAAATGTATCCTTTTAGAGGATTCTGTTGCATACAAGTACATATGTTGAGAAGTTTTTATTATAAAACTAATAATGTATGTGCATATACCTAGAAATCTGCAAAGAGATCTATGTGTCATGACTGAAGAGGACCCTGTTAGGACTTAAATGCATATCAAAATAAATACATAGAAGAAAATTGTGTCTTGAGGTCATTCTGTCCTGTGGCTGTCCAGTTTGATAAGTCCATTTATAGCGATGGTTCCCAAACTTATACCCACAGACCCCTTCTCATAACAAAAACCTGGCCATATCATGAACCCCCAAGTGAATAACTCTACACAACTATATAATAGCAAAATTACAAATTTAACTTTAATGTCGTGAATGGTGAATGATAACGTAAAAATAAAATATAAATAAAACATTTTGATATTTNCGGCACACGTGCCGGGCTGTGATTGGCTTTAAGTGATCGTAAAACACGAATTCATATATAACGGAACGTATCTACCGTATTATAGGGGAGTCTACTGTACTTAAAGCCATCAGGTCCATCGAGAAAATTACTTATCGTCATCCTTCTTATCTTTCGAACTTTTTTCTGCCAAAGTGTAATCGAAGTTGTTTGTGTTTCTGTTTTTGTTTCTGCTTGAGCTGGTTGCCTCTCTTCATTTTGATGAAAGAAACATTGTTGATCTCAAAACACAGAGATGTGCATTTCTTTACAATACAGTGTTGGAAATTCATATTTATATTTCATGATGTTTTTTTCTACTGTCTTTTCAATAGGAAGGCGCTGACAGCAAATTGGTTGGATGTTGAAATTTTGCTGTGTTTTAATTTGTGTTTTTTACGAAAATTCAATTCTTTGTTTCACTTTGTATATTTTTGGAATCTGCTCGTGACAGGGAACACGACGATGTTACTTTTAGGAAGATCGGACCAATTTTGGGACAATTACAACAACTGGAAAATTTTGGAATTCTCGGGACATTTATCCGGCGGTCAATAACCGATTTTCCGGACTATATTATGAGACCTTATTTGCACTATCTCTGTAAGTAGGTCTTACAAATTTCGTGGTTTTAGGACTGTTATTTACGGAAATATGACTACTTCCGGTTGATTTACGGCAATTCATAGCTGGCTTCAGGGGACGAATTTCTGAAAAAGTTTTGCACAGTCATTGAAAATATAAAAAAATGTCATATGTGTACCAATTTTCCTCTCGATACCTCCAACAACGTTTGAATTATGGCGATTCCATTGAATTTTCCTAATCCCCCAATTTGTATTCGATGTCGTTGCCGTAGAAATGGTTGTTGTCTTTTGGTGGATTTTCGAAAATTGAAGGCAATTGTGGATTGACGTATTCGTTTTCTTAATATATTAGACTTATATTTTTTTGGAAACGTTTTGACAATACTAAGACGATCAGCTTATTTTCAAGACAATTCAACAATTCATTATCCCGGCAGATTAAATATGAAGTAGACTGTGTGGAAACCTTAATTAAACCATTAAACCATTAAAAGCACAGATGAGAATAGTCTATGGTCACATAGGGAAATCAGAGATCCCATAAAGTCTAAACAAGGTTTTTGTACTACATTTAAAACTTACTTAGAAGCTGCAACTATACCAAACAATGTTGGTCCTCTTGTTACATGGCAGTCAACGTTTGTCCATTTCAAATATCACCTTGCGAAACTGTTACATATTTAGGTATTCCAGCTACCTGCAGAACGTCTTTTTTCAAAAGTTGGAAATATTATTACAAAGAAACGATGTGCATTGCATCCAAAAAGAGTTGAGAAACTTGCTATTATGAGTAGCTTTGAGTTTAATGATATACTTTCATTTCCATTATACAGTAGTTTGTTTTGTAATATTGTGTAAATTTGCAATTACAAATTAATGAATATTCTATAAAAATATGAAACCTGATAGTGGTCTTTTTGTTAACAAGTATTATTAAAAATAATAGTGTTTTACTAATTTAATAAACACTGTTGTTACTAAAGGTGTGGTAATCGATTGATAATCGATTATCCTAATCGATTTCTGTAATTGATTTTCATTTTTTAGGTAATCGCCCAGCACTATTGTTCACATTTTACTAGCGCTACCACAAAATGCGGTGACAGCCGTAAGGATATTAAAAAATTTTCAAGCTAGAATAAATATCTAATTATATAATTTATTTAAAATTATTTTAAAATATATATTTATAAAGTATTNACAGGTTTTTATAGGGGATTTAATAATATCCAGGTGGGTTTTTACATGGGGTTATTGTCTGGAGGGGATTTTTCTCCAGGAGATTATTGTCGGGGGTTGTTATCCAGGATTGTATGAAACCAATTATTGTTTTTTGTAAATCATTTTTTTAATACGTAACGATAAAAGTCGAAGGTGTAGTAGTAAGATAAATATTGAAAAATGGAAGATAAAATGCGGAATTTGAAGTATTTATGTTCGTTATTCGTGGTATTAGCGGTAACTAGAGTAATCTCTCTGCCGATAAAAGAAACGTGTATTATTCCGCCCGAATTAGTGAAATCTTTCTCTACTGAATTAAGTGAAAACGTTAAAAGTTGTCGAGCTGTTGATGCTGTTGATATTAAATACTGTGGCGATATCCAGAACTTGGCACGTGATATAAGCAATTGTACCCTCGGGAAAATATGGGAGATAAAAGAACAGAGAGAGAAACTGATCAACAGCAGCAGAAATATGCCTTTCAATGAAGATGTTGATGTATGTATGAATTTTGCAAATTCGTCGAGTATCATTGAACCTTATAGAAGTGAAAATGAAGCTGTGAGTGTTCAGCTGTCTAAAGATTCAACGTTTTGTAATGATTTCTGCACGAGTCATCCGAAAGTTTGCCCATTGCTCTTGAAGTTGTATTGGGTTAAAAAAACCGTGATGGAGTATAAAAATGGTAAGAAGTAAACTTTAAATAAGTTAAAATCATTACAAATACACATTTTTCATATTTTTGTATTGAGAGTAAAGTAATGGTGTGTCGATGAAATAGTAAACCATACGGTTATGTGTGCAGCTCTGAATGAGGTGGTCGGTACGTTATCGAAGATGTAGACGATGGCTGCGTTTGGCAGACGCTACAGTTCGGAGCTGTTGAGTATTTTTCTGCCAAACGCCCTCTATAGTAGCGCTGTTTTGTAATGTGTTTGTTTGATGTCACATTTAGTAGCATCTTTCATTTACGCTATCCAAAACTGACTGATGATGGCTACTTTTTGTTCCGACACATACATCACTCGTTGTTTGGCAGATGTACCAATTTTGTTGTTTGCAGATGTACAGCAGATGTCAGTACAGCATGCCTTTGCTCGGTTACAACTGTTTACTCTGCTGAATGCAGCCAATACCCATAGGAGTAAAAAGAGTTGACCCTTATCCAGATGAGTCTTTTCCACTATTCTCAACATATTAATATTTATATTTTTTTTTTATTTAAGATTACTACTTGCTGCTTTATGTATTTGTCGATTTATGTTCACAAAATTTTATTCATTTTGTGTATATTGATATAAAATAATATAAATTAAAATAAATATATCTTCAAATAGATAGTGTGTGTCTGATAGACTCACTGTGTAAGAGGTACATTTTTCTTGTTGAGATAGGCAGAAAGCATTATGCAGACTTTGTTGTTGCTTGTAGGTGCTGCTTCTTGCCATTAGTGAATTACTAAAGTTTCAAGTTACTTGCTGTAAAATTACAAATATTTGTAGCAAGTAACATTAAATTTATTTTGTTTGAGATAACATCTACTTTAATTGTTAAAATGTCTCACTGTGTTTTGTCTGA
Organism: Centruroides sculpturatus; assembly: GCF_000671375.1. Classification (NCBI taxonomy): domain Eukaryota; kingdom Metazoa; phylum Arthropoda; class Arachnida; order Scorpiones; family Buthidae; genus Centruroides; species Centruroides sculpturatus. Next base: position 621,671 of record NW_019384426.1, on the reverse strand, counting down.
TTAAGAATTTCAGGAAGTTATACATATCCTCGGTGACGATGAACTGATTGTATTTGGTAATGTTGAGGAAGAAAATTATGAAAAGTCTGGCACGAATCAAAATTATCAGATGTTTTGGACGATATAATCACTTTTGAATTTGAAAAGGATGATCAATATTTGGATACAATGGTAGGCCAACATGGTCTTCCATTTTATCTTGTCAAAAGCTCAATTATGTAATAATATAAAAAGTGATTTACATAGTGGCCAAGTCATTCTTTGACATGGAAAAAAGTTATCGATATACTTGAGTTTTCACTTATTTGTAACATCTGATATAATTTTACAAATCGTTTGGTTTACAAACCAAGAAACTATATGAGTATACAGTAACCATTATCTGAGACACCAATGAAAACTATCTGACAATACAAATCCAACCATTTTTGGACTTCTTACTGCAAAATGTCTGAAACTCAATGACCCAAGTTCAAGGTTTTGTGGTATTCTGTTTACAGTTTTCCTATTTTCAGAGCTGCTATGGGACACTGATCATTCAAGCATTGTGGGGCATTAGATTTTACAGTATTATTAAAATTCAAGATTAGATCACCATAAGAAAGACAAGTTACCTCTGATATACTGTTCTAGTGGAGAAGAACTAGAAAAGTAAAAACAATATTTCATGTGCCCTATGAACAAGTCTGGAATTGAAAAACAACATTTTGATGTATGCAATATATGCCATACTTGTAAAAATAAGTTGAAATAAAATTTATTGGCATAGTGTAATTCAAAGGATTAATAAAAAAAAAAAACATGTTTTGTACTAATAATGTAGTTTAAAATAACAATAACATAAAAGAAAAATGTATATCACTCCAAAGAATTCATGCTGAATCCATTGGACTCACCTTATCCATTTTTGTTTTAAAAATATCTTATCCAGAGAAGGGTTAAAGGAACTGATAGTCTACATGTTTACCTTTGCAAGATATAGTCCCCCCAAAATCAGCTATCTGTAATTTTGAAGACCCTCAAAAATAGAATAAAACTTAAAAGTAAAAAATTCCAGAACTATTTCTCAAAACAATGTTAAAAATCAACTGTTTTCCACTTTACTAGAGATGGAAAAAACTCATAAAACATAAATGCCATTGCACCAACTACTTCCAGGCTGAGATCCAAGTCATGCTGTGTGCTCTCTTAAGTCTATCACATGTTTAACAAATAGTCTGGTCAGATTTTAGGTGGCTGTACGCTGCAAATACTTGTGTAGACCATTGGTTCCTTTAACTTTTTTACTCCTTTGGCATGGTCAACAGCTCTTGATAAAGTCCCAATTGCCTCATTCTGTTTGTATCCAATGTGTTATATGACACATTTATGATTTCTGTTGATCAAGTTTTACAGAATTACTGCTTGAGTGTGAGATAACTTTACTATAGATTGTATGAAACCAATTATTGTTTTTTGTAAATCATTTTTTATGTGTTAGATGCGTTACAATTTATAGCATTGCTATGCATATATTGCTATTGTTAATTTAGATAATTTACAGTCGACCCCCGTATAAGATCATTGATTATTCCGTTTTATATGAATTCCATGTTGTACGAGTCACTTAAATTTTACAAATACGTGAGCCGTTCACAGCCCGGTACATGTATTTGTAAAATCTAAGTGACTCGTACAACATGGAATTCATATAAAATGGAATAATCAATGATCTTATAGGGGGGTCGACTGTATTTCATATTTTGGGCATTATTTATTAACAAAATCACATACGTTTTGAAAATGTCAACAAAATCTTTTTATTTTATGTAATTAATGTTAATTTTTTGCAGTTAACAAATGTAGAATTTAACATTATAACTCATCAGTTATATTCTATGTAATAGTTTTAATGCTTAACCTTTAGAACAGCTGTTTTCATTTACGATTGAAGGATATGTTTTTCCATTAAATTTTATCAATGTTGCGATTTTTTATTAAATTTTTTTTACTTGTTATAATTAATTAAATAATATAAATTTTACTTGAATTTTTTGTTAGACTCTGTAAGTTACATATAAATGTATAAATAAAATTACCTTCTACACCAGGGATGTCCAACCTTTTTGTTTCTGTGGGCCACATTGGAAGAAGTCGTGGAGTTTTGGGCCACAAGTATATTTTGACCCAATCCTTAAATATACAAGTATATTTAAGTATTAACATGTCTAGATTATAGTAATAAGTATTAAAAGTTTACTACAAAAAAGAATATTTTTAAAAATTACTTTTACAGACACTTTCAATTTTTACTTAGAAATAGATAAATTAATTTATTATAAAGGAGACAAACAAAAATTTATTTGAAAAACATGTTTTATTTGAGTCTCTAATTAATAAAAAATGACAAAACACCATTTTAAAGTGCATTTTTATTCAACTAATATATTTATAAATAATATGTAGCCCAAAAAGTAGCCAATGTGCCAAATGATATTTTTTATGCCAAACTAAAAAAAGGGTAGCCAAATTTGGCACAAAGTAGCCAAATCTTGCAACGCTGAAAGGAATATTAAATAAAGCTGGAGTTGGGATTCAAAG
>NW_019384426.1:590742-618558 GCF_000671375.1 Centruroides sculpturatus | reverse complement strand
AACAAAAATTATTATTATTATTATTATTTTATTTTAAGATGGTTCTACATTTACTGACAAAGATCCTCTTGCTCAAGACCTAGTCATCAGCTTGCAACTATTAGAAATAATTGGTCCATATTTCCATAAATCACTTCATCCAGAGGTATTTTATTTATTTCCAATACGTAAAATTCCTAATGATATATGAAAATAAAATACAGTAACACCCCGTTTAATGTGGGGGATGCGTTTCTATACAACAAAGCGCTAAGCAAAACTGTGTTAAACGAGGTCATTTTAACGTAGAGTAAATAGGGATAGGGGAACACATGACCAAAAATAAACAAATTTTACTTTAATTTTAAGTTATTTTTATATTAATTTGTATAATAATATATGTTAAATAACACATAAACATATGCACACAGAAATGTATAATAATATATTAATTAGTTTATTTTTTCTATATTAATAGATCATTTTTTGTGACAAACATCCTGACTTTTCTGAAATTCTTGTTTTCTTGCGATAAAGTCGTGTAGTTTCATTTGTCACTTTTTTTTCTTTCCTTAAACAAATGTCAATAGCAAGAGATTGCATCCAAAATGCTTCATCTTGCTTTTGCACTCCTTTCAAAATCTGGATCATTTGCTTCAATTTGATCAATGATTTCATTGATTGTACCAAACTTTTACTAAGGAAATCTGTAGAGAAATTTTTTGTTTTTTCGTTTTCAGAATCACTATTTTCCAGTTCTACAAAAATTCCTTGTTCTGCCAGTTCTTGAAGATTGTTGTTGGTAAGGCTCTCACCAGAAATCTGCGGTAACTCCTCAATACTCTATTCGTCTACATCTCCTAGTCCTGCTGTATCAATTAAGTTGAGTTTGATCAATCTAACGATACAGCAATAGGCTCTTCTTGTTGAGAATTCTTGGATACCTTCAGCCATAACTTCTTCCACACTTTGTTCATGCATTGATCAGTTAATTCTTGCCAAGCAAAGCCAATATTGTTTATGGCACCCATGATGTTATATTTTTTCCAAAATTGCACCAAATAAACATAGATTTAAAGAAAGTACAATTTTTGCCACTTTTTTCTGATTGGTTCATGTTTGTAAATAATTGTATTATGTATCAATAAAACACTGCGATAATTTAAATCAATGTAAATTTTGATTTTTTTTTTTTTTTTAGGCTTTGAGCAGACTCTGTTATATTGAATCAGCATTAAGCAGGGCCTTACTGTATATAAATAATTAGTGGTATTTTAAATGTAAAATTAAAACAGACATAAGTATAGGACAAAAGTATTACAAAATAATAATAGTTAATTCATGTCAATATTTCCCAGTTTTTCGTACAAATAAAAATATAAGTAAAGTGGAAAATATATTATCTTAAGAATAGTTAAAAAGTGTTTTGAACAGTTGCATATTCCAAATGCTTTCTAGCTGTTCTTATTTGTGATTCAGTCACTTCCATTGAAATGAAAACTAACACCAAAATCCTTTAAGAAAAAATATACTTTAATAAGCAAAACAAACCTTTTCAACTGTTCTAAATGGCTGTCATCAGGTTTAATTGAGGTGTAATTGGATGCTTCTCCATTCCCGTAAAAGCACAGATTATAATTCATTTGAATTTATACATATACTGTACATCAACAATTATGCTTAATGTTTTATTGGATGCATAAGCATCCAATAAAACTGTTGCTGTTGTTTATTTTTAATTTCGTGTTCCAATATCTATCTCCATTCAAATTTACCTCAATTACAAACCTGATGGACATTTAAAATGTTTATTTTGCTTTTTAAAGTATCTTTTTCTAGCTGAATTTTGGTGTTAGTGTTTGTTTGAACTGAATCCAGTTACATAGAGTGACTAAATCAATAACATTTCGCTGTCCCAAATTAGTTTAAGCCATTTTTTAAAAAAATCTTGAGCCATGCTATAATTCACAATAATTGCAATTTCGAATTTTGTTTTAGTTCATTTGTAGTCTTAAAATCTTTTTATAAGTAGCATTTTTATTCAATGATTATGTATGATTTAACTCTGTTATATAGCCTTGTATGTTCTTACATTTATATTCTTATCAAAAATTAAGTGGTGTCAGAATTTAATAAATGATATTAATTAACTTAAACACTACTCATATGAGTTAAATCTAGTTATACAGTAATTATAAACTACAGGTGTTATCCTACTTCAACAGGTTATGTTCCCAAAGTTTTGTTGTAAGTAGAAATGTTTGCAAGTCTAAAACTAGTATAAAAAGTGTATTAATACACAGAATAACTATGTATTGTTAGTGTTCGATCTTTCAATGTACACAATAGAATATGTTATGCTCATTTACGTTATGTTGCTTGCTACTGCTTGCAGTGGCAAAGCATGGATATCAGCCACTTGGGGTGGAGGAAAATTACGCCACCCTATTTAGGTATCTCAGTTTAAAAGACTAAAATTCAGTTTCATCACAGAATAAGTAATGAAAAATTCCATGCTCATTTCAATCGGTCCAAAACGTAGTGCGACAAAAATATAAAATGAAATGGTTTAATAAACAATACTACTTCCAACACACCGTAACTTCAACAGACTTACTTCTATAATAACCAAAACGGTGCTAAAATCGTTTTAATTCACCTGAAGAAGAACCAAAAGGTTCGAAAACGTTAGTGAAATAAATTAAAACGATTTTAGCACCGTTTTGGTTATTATAGAAGTAAGTCTGTTGAAATGGTTCAAATTTTTACAAGATATTATTATTATTTATTATGAAATTTTGCTGCCCCCACTATGCTACGCCACTGACTGCTTGGCAGCTGGTGTTTCAAGCATGATTTTTCCCTAATGCACTTTGCACTAATGATTTTTCTCTAATGCTCTCCTAATGCACTTTGTTTTATTATGTCAGGTTTAGTTTCCATGATAATAGTGTCACACTTCCTTCATTTATCCCCACTACTTGATTTATTATTATGTTTGGATGCATTTTTGAAACACTAATTGTAAAAGTTTATAAAAATTGTAAATGACAAAAACGTCATTAGTCCTAGATTACTAACTTTGATGCCACCTTACCAGTGGTAGTCAAATGTCAGAATTCATGCAAAAATGAAAAATGATATGTGATAAAAATAAATCCACATTAATTATTTATTACTGGCCAAAGACTGACTTCAATACCACCCCATGACTGGCAGAACTTCAGAATATGTGTGAAATTTAAGTTTTAGACATACAGTCAAATTGTTTGTAAGTTGAACATTTGTAAGTAGGGGAGCTACTGAACTAAAGCTTTCAAATTTCAGCCAAATTCATTTCTCCAACATTCTTAATATTTACAGTTTGCTGCTTTTTTGATGACCAAAATAAAATGTTTTATTTAAATGCTTAAATACTTTTCAGTTTACAACCTGTTTGCTATCCATGTATAAAGTTCATATCACTGTGATTATAATAGCTCAAATAATGGTAAGAATCAGTGCATTTGAATCAGCATATTTCTTTCTCAGAGCTTGTGAAGGATGACCGGTCAGAATTTGATTGGAGTAAACTTGTATAATGCTTGTTCTCTTTGAAGAGAAGCAATGAATTTCCAAATAATGGGATAGAAACTTCCAGCATTGGACTGAAAACATCTGTACCATCCTTCCACTGAATTATTTGTTTTTAGTAATTATATTCAAATTGTTGATAGATATTCCACGTCTCCCTGGATAAGTCGGTTTCTGTTGTCCACAATTTTGTGTGACTATATATTGTACAGTGACATTTACTTGTATGCTATATCCACAGAGCATGAAAGAAAGCTTCAACTTGCTTGGATTGTAAACTCCATGACTGTTTTGCATAATCTTGATTAATAATAAATATACAGGTGTTTCATTTAACTTGAGACTGTGAAATATCTCGAGAAATACGGATTGTACAAAAAACTGTTTGAAATAAACCTGCAGTATTTTAGAGTGGGCAGTTCATCCCCACAAAAGTTAGTCCCTGTCACCACCTCTGGGGGCTGAGGTAGGGGAAACTTTGTAAATTCAAATGGAAACCACATTTTTCATAGCAGATTTAGATTCTACATCAAAAATTATGTAGGGTTTATTCGAAACATTTTTTTATATTCTGGTAGATGGTGTTGTAATCAGTGAAAATTAGTTGTTCTGCCTAGCGCCCAAGGGGCAGTGGCAGGAAAAACTTTTGCGGAGTTGAACTGTCTCCCTCCAAAATACTGATGGTTTATTTCACACTTTTTTTGTATGATGTGTATTTCTTGAGAAATTTAGTCTCGAGTTAAATGAAACATCCTGTATATGCCATAGTGGTTCATATTGGTCTTTGGAGTTTGTAAAATAACTAAGGTGTATTTTAACACATTTCACTTTAGATTTTTTTTTGTTTCTTGTCTCAATCCTGTTGTGAGTCAGATAAAAGAGTAAGCAAGATGATGCTCTAAATCAGTGTTTCTCAACGGGGGCGATATCGCCCCCATGTGGGCGTTTTTCTCTGTTGAGGGGCGATTAGTAACAACTTATATTTGGGGGCGAAAAACAATTTTCTGGGCGATATAGTAAAACACTATATTAAGAATAATTAGATATTTTATTCGTTATAACGTACAATAATTAAACAAACAACATTATACTAGTCACTAGTCTATTCAATAAAGTACGAATTTGGCGTTAGCCTTGGCCCTCGGCATCGGAATTTTGAAGTGAAGGGGCAACGATTCGTTAGAGGTTGAGAAACACTGCTCTAAATGGTTTAGTGCTTTACCTAAAGATTTGCTAGTCCTAAAACATTCATAGCCAGTGCATTAAGTATTACATTAACTGGCTATTGCCAAACTCTCAAAATTTAAAAAAAAAAAAATTAAAAATAATTAACCAATAAAGGTTTTTTTTTTACAAGAAAAGAAGTTTTTATCGAATTAAGAGTGTAAATTCAGGTGATAGTATATATTTGATTTAATCTACTGACATAAAATTGGGGTTTATTCTTTACAGGTTTTTATAGGGGATTTAATAATATCCAGGTGGGTTTTTACATGGGGTTATTGTCTGGAGGGGATTTTTCTCCAGGAGATTATTGTCGGGGGTTGTTATCCAGGAGGATTATTGTCCTAGAACCATTACAGAAGTCCATAGTTGATATGTATAAGGATTCCCAGATAAATGTGATTACGTGATTCTCCAGACCATGTACTTACTGGTCACAGTAAGTACATGGACCACATTTAAATGGAACTGCCATAAGCTTAATCTGGCACCGATTGTTCATATTTTCAAAAATACAGTTTCACCCTACATGTCAAACCATAGTTATCCTTGCACAGAATCTTTTCTAATGATAAGGATGTGTTTTCATATTTAGATAGGTCTGGTATTTATATAATATCAATACAACATTTACAGATGAGTTTGAAACTACAGTAGAGCATCGATTATCCAACCCCTGATTAACCGTCACATCAGTTAACCGACTGTTCTAGTTGGCAAATTTCAAGTGTCTGCTAGTGATGTGGCACTAAATATTTGGCTATGTCTTGGCTATTTTAATATCGTTTTTGTTAAATTTTTGCGTGTTTTAGCTGACAACACTGGCTCAACCATAAAAGGAAGGCCGGTATTTAAACGAGATTTAATTTTCTAATTATGAGTGGTGGTTTGTTTTTTGAGCAATAAAATAATTTTAAAATATTTTTTAACGATACAATAGCTACGATTATTATTTTTAAAAAAATTTGTTAGGCTTAACATCGATGAAAATTCAAGGTGAAGTATGTTAATAGCGATATACTAATATACTAATTACGTGGAATATACTAATATGTTAATATACTATACTAATAATGTATTTTTTCCTTCTTTTCGATTATTCGATTTTTTCAGTTATCCGACCAACCTGAGTCCCTAATTGAGTTGGATAATCGATGCTCTACTGTATTACATAGAAGTCACAGGAAGCTTAACTGTATGGCTGATCACCAAAATGACATTTTGAATAATAGTTTCTCTACCAAGCTTACCAAGAGGATGTTAGAATGTAATTATGATTCCCTGTGGTCGTAAACCTCATTACTGTGTCTGGTACATGGACTGGAGAACCATATTTATCTGAGTATCCTCATACATATCAACTATGTAATAAAACAATCCTCAGCTTCCCAGAACTTTAAGCATTGCTTTTCAAATTTCCAAAAACTTAATTTTTAGTTATATGTTGGGCACTATAGTTTCAAATTCATAGTTTTAAAACTTATTTTAAAATTTTAACATCAATTTGTGTTCCTTTGCTTTGGTCTGTTATAGAATTGAAAAAAAGAAGGTTAAAAATTATGCACATTAAAAATTTTAAATTGTTTTTTCTTGCCTTATGTTTAAATTGTTTTTTCTTGTCTAAATAATTTGCCTGAGGAAGATTGTAATGCATGGTCAAAAGTGCTTGCTTTTATATATTTTGTGTTAATAGGAAAGAGTTTTAATGACAAAAGATGGTTATTTATTGTGTTACACGTGAAATTGTCATCAAGTGTGCTCTCAATTTTTGTATTTATGTGGCTTTCTTTCACTATTTTAATGATTTAAATTGAATATAACAAACTTGTGTTTTTTCTGATACAGGTATACCTCGAGTTACATCGTTTTCGATTATACATCGTTTGTCAAAGAATATATGGAAAAATAAAAATCAAGTTTGTCATTTTATTTGACTTTACATCCATCCGCCACAAATATTGGAGTCGTAATATCACTATAAAAGCATTAAAGCACATAAAATCATATAAAATATGTACATTTACAGTAAATGTTTGTAATATAATCATAAATCCTAGAGAACGAAACATGAAAACATCTGTGTTTCTGTGTTGTCGTCTTATTTAGCAGTCTTTAAGTGCTCAATATTGGTGATTTCCACAGTAGCTCCAATATCTACCATTTGGCATCGTTGTCAGCGCCACTCGATATTGGTAGATTTAATATAAATTAGTTTATTTTCTATTGTCACAAGATAATTTTAATAACTGTATTTGTTATTTAACCTTACAAAATCATCTTATTTTATAATGTCTTAGAGCAAACCACATTCACAAATACAGAGTCTGCGATGTACTGTAAACATGTACATTTACAAGTATGTACTGTACGTACATGAATTCATAAATTTAGATTACTTTTTTCTGTACTATATTAAAAACTAAAATTTATTTGTTTGTAAGCTTAAAATACATTCTTATTAACCACATATTATTAAAAATACATTTATAAATAAAATACAGAGCTGGGAATGGTTATTTGTGGTTTAGTCTAGTGACGAGTAAATTCAAGACATGTAAATTCAACTTACACCATTTTTCGACTTAAATTGCATCTCCTGGAACCAATTACCAACGTAAGGCGAGGTATACCTGTATATTCAAAACTAACATAATAATGTAAATATCTAACAATAAAATTAAGGAATACCTAAGAACTGGAATGGTACAATTAGATTTAAATCCAAGACTAGTGTTTTAAGTCCACAAATTGTTGGTAACGATTAGCCATGCAATGAAGTCAACTTTAATTTGTAATTACAATACAGGACATTTCAAAGACAAGTCTATGTTAGTATGGAAAGGACCATTATATGAATTTAACAGGTTCTGAAGCCATCTCATTGACTTCCTGTAAATAGTTCAGTGGTTTTCTGTGATGCTGTTTGGTTTCCTTGTCACACTTGCTGAATGTTTTTTAAATCGTACCAACATCCCTTTAAGCAAACTTTTTATCTTTGAGAACAGAATAGTCTTTAGGGGCCAGATCTGGTAAATAGAGAGAATGGGTAAGTGCTATGACTTGTCTACAAGCCAATAATTAGATGACAATTCAAGCCAAGTGCATCAGAGCATTATTGTTCAATATGAAAACATCTTTTTTCTGGTACAGGTCTGGCCACATGCTGAATTGCACATATTATCTTTGTAATTTAAATCACTGTTGTTTTTCTATTTTTAATAAATTTGAATTTAAAGAAAAAAATATATATTTTATTTTCTTCTTTTTTTTACTTTAGAAATTGATCAATCGAACAATCTGCTGAAATACTCACCAACTCAAAACAGTGATGATTGTAAGTTCACAGTTTATCTTTAAAAGATAATTGAATTAATTAATATTAAATGTGTTAATACAATATCTATGATACTATGGTGTAATACAGATAAATAATAACAAATATACATAAACACCAATAAAACAGCAAAAAATTTATATGTTAAAACCAAAAACAAATGTTTTCTTTCATTTTAAATGGTCATCTTCAAGTTAGAAGAATGTAGATATAAATGAATGTGATAGAATATGCATTCATTTATAACATTTGTTTTTTGTTTTAGTATATAAATTTTTTTGGTGTTATGTGTAGTTGTTATTATTTATTAAATGTATTCATAAAAAAATCATATTAAACTTTCAGCTAAAAGACCATCATCACCTAATATAATGACAGCTTCAAATCAAAGTATGAAACCAAGTAAACAAATTCATAAGATGGTTGCAACTACTGAAAGTGTAGATAATAGAGCTGCAGGGAGTGGACCTGAAAAAGATAAACCCAACAAAGATGACGAAACAAGGAATCAAAAACCATCTACTGCTAGTCAAGACTTGCCAAAAAGTAGTGCAAATAATGAAGCTTCTCCAGATAAGCATATGATATCACCTACAAGTGAGACAGAAAAGTTGCCCACAGCCAAAAACAATGATGACACAGGAAAAAAGTCAACCATCAACCAGCAGATGAACGATGATAATATACCTAACACAAACAAGAATGAGGAATCTAAATCAGAGCAAACTCCCATTAACACTGCCAATACTAATGATGCAAGCTCAGAGAATACTGATGAAAATATTGATGGTGTCGATAAGAAAGTTACAGATGAAATGAATCATAAGACATTGCCAAAGGATGAATCTAAAGATCTACCAAATCCCATCAAAGACAATCCTTCAGAATCTGAAAATAGTCCCAATCAGGAGCCTGAAAAAAATGAAAAACGTGAGTTACATTAACTTTTATTGCTGCTTATATGTAATTACCATAATGAAGAAGGTTTTAATTATGATATCTGTATTGTACAAACATCAGAAATTAGATTTTATATGGTTTATTATAAAGAGAGTAGAATTTAAACTATTTTTATACAGTAATTTACAAGATAATCTTAGTAAATTATTATATAAAAATAACTCATTTGAACATTTAGAAATTATAAAAGTAGATAATAATAAAAGAATAAACAAAAGTACAGGCCTACAGATACATGAGTCTTGGGAAGGTCCTAACAGATAATTTGTTTATTTTTCACTACCTAACACATATTTGAGCCAGAGTGAAACACACTCAAAGGAAAAGTAAATGCAGATGTGTGAGAGGTAGCTTGTAAATTTCCAGTGTGTAAAATAGTGATGCAGTATGGATTCATTAGATTCCATAATTTTGCATAGAATAGTACAGAATTTTCTTTCCAAATTTGTGTGTCTAGGATAAAATGTATCCTTTTAGAGGATTCTGTTGCATACAAGTACATATGTTGAGAAGTTTTTATTATAAAACTAATAATGTATGTGCATATACCTAGAAATCTGCAAAGAGATCTATGTGTCATGACTGAAGAGGACCCTGTTAGGACTTAAATGCATATCAAAATAAATACATAGAAGAAAATTGTGTCTTGAGGTCATTCTGTCCTGTGGCTGTCCAGTTTGATAAGTCCATTTATAGCGATGGTTCCCAAACTTATACCCACAGACCCCTTCTCATAACAAAAACCTGGCCATATCATGAACCCCCAAGTGAATAACTCTACACAACTATATAATAGCAAAATTACAAATTTAACTTTAATGTCGTGAATGGTGAATGATAACGTAAAAATAAAATATAAATAAAACATTTTGATATTTAAAATATTTATTGAAATTACTAGCTAAAGCTTGCCCATTTTTTATAAATGGGTATAATATAGTAAAAACAAAAAAAATTTATAATTTATTTTCAATTGGGTTATAAATTACATTACAAAAAATATAAAATTATTAATTTTTTTTTTATTTTATTTATTTAATTTTCATAGAAAAACATATTTTTGATCAAAATAAATGAATTATTTATGTATTTTTAATCATTAAATAGTTTTTATAATTATGAAAAATAAAATTTTTCTTTATTTTTTCTATATTGAAGAAGAAAGGAAGTTTTGTGTTAGAACCATTTCTGTATTTTGTTTAGGAAGTTTGTTATATTTTAATCATTCTTTCAAAAGTTCTTTTACCAAAAATTTGATCTTTATTCTTGCTTTTAATTAGATATTATTTATCATTATAAACTAATCAGTATCTGCACTTTTTGGTTGTTGCTCACTAAAGAAATGTTTATTTTAATTATAAAATAAACTACCCAAATTAAACTTTGAATATATTTTCTGTTGCTATCGCAACAACAGTTTGGAAGATTCCAAAATTTGTAGAATTTATTAGTCATTTTTTATTGTTCTTTCATTGTTAGAAATGACAGGCAGTTTAATGATAGTAAAACTAGAAAAGGAAACTAGAATGATAGTAAAACTAGAAAAGGAAAGGATAATAATGTTATAGAATTTTTGGCATTGAAATTTCTATATAATATACAGGATGAGATATTTAAATAGAAGGATTTTAATATATTACAGAATTAAATCAAACAAGTATTTCTGTTTCTTATAAGATATTGTGACTAAATTTAAGCCTGAATATGTTTTGATTTATGCAATTGGAAGAAACAAGGGTAGCCATTTTGTGACTAATCTGTCACAAGCTGTACTATAACAGTTTATAATATATAGAAGCACATTGTTTGTAAATGTAAGATGATATCTTGCTACAGGCTACTTGGTTGGCAATGTCACTTGCAGCAACACAGGCGAGGACAAGAAACAACATTACAATGTTGTTTCTTATCTCAAAAATAGCTACTAAGTTAAATTTTCAATAAATTATTAAATATTCCTCTTTAAGCATCTCACTCTGTATATTTTTTTATTATAACAAAGAATAAGATGTTTTATTTACATAGAAAAGTCTTTTACTCTTTAGCAGAATTTGGAAATCAACCTAATGAATTCAGTGACGAGTTTCCAGATCCATCTAATGGTAGGTATGAGAATAGTGCATGAGGTTCGTGCACATGTAGCTAGATTGCATGATAAAAATGCATATATATGTAGTGCATAACATCTTTTGTATTTTTAACAAATTTCTTTTAATATCTTCCATTTGTTTACATTGTAAAAGAATGCCAATTTTATATCCTCTGCTTATGATTAACTATCTTCTTTCTGTTTAATTTGGCCATATTACCATTATTTTAATTTCTTGTTTTACTAATTTTATTAAATAAATATCTTGGAAATTTTGCCATCAGACTATTCAGAAGAGGAATTGCCACCCACTGTCAGCAAGGAAAAACCAGAAGACAAGACAGAGAGTGACAAGAAACTTGAAATAACCATTGGTAAAGGTAATGGAATGGGATCTGTATTTCCTGAAGAAGAAGACAGTCATTTTTTTGCATATTTCCTAACAATTATAGTGCTGTGCATTGCCGGATATCTAGTCTTTCACAATAAACAAAAGGTTAGTCACATTACTTTATGAATTTTTTTTATCTAGCCAAATGAAGAATATAGCTTATATCTAATTTCAGATCATTGCACTTATCATTGAGGGACGTCATGAACGCAGAAGACGACCAAATGGATACAAGAGACTAGATACTAAGGATAGTTCAAAGTCTACTTCCCAGGTTATATTTTAATTGAACTTAAAAAGTGACTTTTTAATGATAAAGGTTTGTGCTCCTAAACTGTTATCAATTGGTAAACTTGCAGGAATAATTATTGATGTCATTTATCAGTAGTTCTGTATCAAATTATTATGATCGTCCAGTCTGAAGAACTACCAGTTTTGTCATTATTCCAGTCACTTTAACTACAGAAGTCATATGCAAATAGACTATTGATAAATAGCATCCTTAACCCCTCACAATTTTACTAATTGATGATAGTATTAAGCATACATCCAAAGTCAATAAAATTGTGTCAAGTCATTCTGCAACTATAAAGAATATTTTTATGAAGCATGTAAGATTTCACGGATATATCTTCACTTTGAAAGAATTATTCACAGGAATTACTATAAACATTATTATGACTTTGTCGTTTACATTTGAGGAATTAAATATTATAAAGCAGAAGAATGAGAAGATATGAGTTGCCATTGATATAAAATGTAAGTACATTGCTCGAAACAAAGAAGGCCTATTGTTTTTACGAACATGTCAGTATGAATATTTAATGTCGGTACTACAAATGCATAAACACCAAAAAATGTAATTAACAAAAGTCCCTCCATCTGTTACATTTTAAACTAGTTTGAGAGTTAGATTGTAAGGAAGCCAAGCCTGTCTTCTTTAAATTTCATATACCGGGCAAATTCGTTTAACATTCACGTTAGTGTTTTAAAAATATCAGCATTGTTATCAAAGTGATGTGAATGTTTGACGTGTTCATGGATAAATTATTTAAGTCATTCGAGTGAAGTGTTTTGGCTAATTTAATTATATGTTTGATTGTTGTAAAATTATAAATTGCAGACTATATTATTTTTTATGTATATAGACAGTTCTTTATTATATTGTTTCTATCAAGAGAAAAATGTATATCTGCACAAAGATAAATAAACAAGAGACAATATTCCTTCTAACTTGAAAATTTTTGTTTGCAAAGATCAATCATTTGTTTGAATATAATTTTTTGTATCTTTTAATGCACTGTGTACTATCTTACGAAATTGTTTTAACACTAATCTTGTAAGAATTTTGTGAACCGCCAGGGAGGTTGGAAGTCTCCTGATCCGGCAACAGGTTGTTAAACTTTCTCATTGTCAAGATGGCTTAAAAATTTTTCCTTTTATTTACCCCGCTGTAACGGAATTTAATGTTTCAGGTCGAGTGGAGGAGGGAGGAGTGCCGTCGGTAAGGTGACAGGCGATATACGAGTAAAAAGAGGACACCAATTTAACAAGGAAACAATGATTTATTAGCTACATCCATAGACGATACAATAACTATTATCGAGGGAAAATTCTGAGTCCCTAAAACACAAAGGGCCGAGAGAGAATTCACAAAAATTTGTTCCATACCTCTTTCTGTATTTAAATATCCTTGAGGAAAAAAAAAAATATAATATCCAAAGGGTTCCGAATTGGTAGGATTAGGACACAAAATTAGATAATATCTTGGAGGACAGGCACTTTGCCGGTTGATGAATGACTCCTCCGACAGGGGAAGCAAGGGGCTTTTATGGTTTCGTCGTGGGGGAATGGTCACGTGATTAATTGTTGTGAAGTAAAAGGTAAATGGGTCAAAGTTGTCCCCGGGACCATGCTAACTATCAACTTTGGAGTTGGAATGTGGGATTATTTTCGAAGTGGACGGATGTTTACTTTGAACGAAAGGGGAGATTGGAATTTTTCCCTTTTTTAAGTTAGGTTTTAGTTTAGGTTTAAAGGACTGTAATCGAAAAATAATATGCAAAAATTCCGGATTTCACAATTTACAAAGGTTGCAAAACGATTTAAAATTTTTATTGGTAAGTAAGCTTTTCATAAATAATTATATTTTTAAAGCTAATATTTTCTCTGGTTGTTCAGACTTGAGTCAATTGTATTATTATGCACACAACTCTGGTGTCATATGTTTAAGGGTGAGCATTAACTACAGGGATGTAGAGTGGTAGTTGGAAAACTTATTGACTATTCCTTATGTTACTTTGACATTAAAAAATTCTTTTAATTTTTAAAAGCTGTTAATGCTGTTATTTTTGACTTTTTAAATAATACAAAATGCAGCTCATGTTGTTACTGCACTGCCTCCTACCCAAGTCAATGTTGAACAATTATTTTCAGCTAAGCATTTAATCAAATCGCACTTGCATGCTAACTTGAAAGAGGACATGATGGAGATTAGTCTTCATTTTCAGAACAAATTTTTCTTAATTAAATTTCATTCAATCTGTTTAGTGTTAAATTTTTTACCTCGGTATTAATATCATTATGTTTTGTTATGTAATAGCTCATAGCTCTTAATCATTCTATTAGAATACTGTTACATATTCAAATTCTTTGGTTTGTTGCCTGAAAAAGACAATTTTGTATTTGTCTAAAGTGCTTGTTCTTAATTTTATATTAAAAGCCTATTTAATGTCAACAGACAGTAAAAATTTCAGTAATATTATAAGATATTGGTGTACCATAGAAGTAAACTCATATTTTAAAGTACTATTTTTATCAAAAGCTTATTACAGCCAACTTTCTATTAAACAAACTATTAACTTTAATTAAATTGCCTCAATGTCCTTTTCTCTTATTAATATGTAAATTATCGACTATAAATTCGTATCTTCTATTATCAGGAGTTATTATACTGGTTTTATACTCAAGAGAAAGAAGAAGAAGAAATAATAAAAATGTTTATGTTAAATGATTATCCAAAAAGTCTATTGAATAAATGGATAAAAAAATTGGAAATAGATAAACAATCAAGTTTAATAGATAAAGAGAAAAGTTTTGTTAAAATAAGGTATATCCCTAAGATATTTGAAAGAATTAAAAAAAATATTAAATAGTAGAATCAATCTAATACCGGAAAAAGTAAATACAACAAAAAACCATTTATGTTATAGAAATCATGGAAATTACGATATATTAGAAGAAAAAGGAGTTGTATATTCATTTAATTGTAGTTGTAAACCAGAAAAAATATATATAGGAGAAACGAAAAGGAAACTAAAAATAAGAATAAATGAACACATCTGAGCAATCAAGAGAAATTATGCTAATTCAGTAGTCGCAGAGCATTGTAATAATACAGGTTGTGAAATAGTATTGAATTCCGTAAAAATAAAGAAAAAAGAAAAGAATAATTACAAAAGACAACTTTATGAACATATTTATATAATCAGACAAAATAATAGAATAAACAGCAATAATGGTAGAGAAATCCACCAATCATGGCTAAGTTTCATAGAAAGAGGGGTGTGTCCAAAAGATAAAAAGAAAGATGGAAAGAAATGGAAAAGAGGTGTGAGGCAGACAGAAAGAGAACAAATGTAAGTTGTAATAACAGAAAAAAAATGTATAAAATTGAGATAATGTTAATAGAATTTGGTTTAATACCGGTTTAAAATAATAGTATTGTGATCTTGTTGATAAAACTTGAATATCCAGTGGAGCAAAAAATAAAGGAAAACTGGAAAATTGTAAGAATTTTATTGAATATTTTTGTCGGAAAAATTTTAAAATGGAAATTTTAATAAAAATTTTTTATTGTTTATAGAACATATATAAATACCTGCTGAGGAGGGACGAATATGTCCGAAACGCAAAATTGTGTATGTGTCCAGGTATATGAAATAAAATAAAAATTGTTTTCTGTTAATCTTTGTAATATTATCTGTAAAACCAGTATAATAAGTCCTGATAATAGAAGATACGAATTTGTAGTTGAAAATTTACATATTAATAAACTATTAACTTACTTGTAGTGCATTAGTGAAAGGAGTCAAGAGTCGTGTATTTTTCGTCTGACTCCTCATCCTTGATTAAATATGTCCGAAAACATCAGCATTTGAAATTAATAAATTGTAGAAGAATTAAGATGTAATAGAAACCAGTTAGAATTTGAAAGTCTAGTGATTCTAGCAGGTTCCATGTTTGGATCAAAATAAGAAGTTTACTAACTTTTCCTCTTTTGATCCAGACAAGGAATCAACCAAGAAGAAAAAAGCATCCAGCCATAAAACAAAGCTAAATCAGAAAGAAAGCAGTGACAGTGGGACTAATAATGTTGGAGGAGGATGAAGAGAAATAGCTAATTAGTAAGTCATTGAGTTCAAATTATGCTCTGGCACAGATATTATATTTTGTCAGATTTTTAAAGATTTGTTAGTCATTCTATTATGCTTGTTAGAAATTAATATTGTATTACTATTGAATGTAAGAAGAGTCATAATTTAAGATTGCAATCCCAGAATCCTGAATCTTGAGATTTTGGGATTGTCATTACACATTAACTAAACCCAAGCCTTAAGTATTAATGTTCTGTGTAATTTTATAACAAAAGGATCCATGGTGACATGCAGGTCTTGTACTCTCTCCCCACTGGCTTCACAAGTTTGCATTGAGAGACAAACTGTAAGAATTTTCTTTTTTGAGATTAATAATACATTAACCAGCAAGCTAAAGCAAATATATTGCAAAAGAAGATAATTTAAGTATAAAATTTTGTTTGAATGTGATTAATTTCATATACAGGATGGACCATTTAAATAATCCAATGGAATAACTTGAAAAATACATAGTCTACAAAAGTATCATTAAACTGGAAATGTTATACTTCAAGGGGCCGCAAGATGAGGTTATTAGTTTCTTCATAGATGGTGTGAAAATGGGTCTGCTTCATCATCTTATCAAATTATTGGGTGCATTTACTTTTTGCTACTTTCCAAACTTGTCGATCTGACACCTAGCACAGCCTGACTTCATATTAGCATGCTAGTAAAAGTATACACAGTAATGGCAGCTTCCAGATTAGTGTCAGCGACTTTAGCTATAATTTCATAACTGCAGTCACTGATTCAGAGTTTGAAAGACAATGATTTGTTGTTAGAATGTGCAATGTAAGCTGAAATGGATGTATCTAGTGGCAAGCACAGCAAGACAGTCGAAAAAAATGAAAGGTTATGTGGAGTACACCATGCCAAGATACCGATGGAAGGACTTTCAGGAGAATTTTAGATTTAATAGAACAACTGTTGACATTTTAATCTCAAAACTAGCACCATTAATAAGAAGAACAATTCAAGAGGACAATATCCATTGACAGTGGAGAAAAAAATATTGTGCAATCTCTACTTGTTATCAAATCAAGCTTCGTTCAGGTCAAGTACAGATCTATATCATGTAATTAATAACATGAACAATAACATATAATAACATGAATTGTGGTTAAAATTAACAAAATGTATATTTTTTTGAATTTAAAGAAAACTATAAAGAATTTAATGAAACTTTCAGCATAACTTACTTATACTAAAAACAGAATTTAACAACTTTTAACATTATCTAGACACCACCCAATGCCAAATTCTATCAGGCTAGAGAATTTGGCATTGGTTAGTGTCTAAGTTTATAGTATATCAGGTTTAGTGATGTTGTTTGTTTTTAACATTATCACAAATTATGTACATTCTTGATCTTTTTGTGTCAATTAAATATAACCACACCAAATTTTTATATTTTAAAGGTATATTATTACATAGTGGACCATTTTTAGCTTCTATAAGATTAAATACTGTGTTTGCATAGTAATTAGGCCATAGAAATTAATTTCTTTTCATTACTGAAAAGGACTCAGAGCTATTGGTCATTCCACAGCATATGACTTTTAGCCCACTGCATTCTTGCCAATTTGTGTCGTTTTGTTAGTGATGGTTTTTTCATCAAGGCATCAAATTTCATATGTGGAGCTGCTAAAATTCTTTGACGAACAGTGCTTTTTGATATTTTTAATTCACTTTCACACAAAATTTGACAAACTGATTTATTCTGTTGTGATGCAAGACACAATTCAATTATCATCCCTTTGAGATATGATTTTGGGCCTTCTGATTGATGTTTAGATGGTATTGGTGATTTTTCCAAAATTTTATAAATTCCAGGAGTAGATTGTTCATTAAGACAGCAATTTTCTTGACACTATAGCCTTCTGCTTTTAATTTTTGTATTCATGCAATTTCTTCCATACCAAATCCTCTTCCATGTGAAATTTTGGAAAGTTTTGTTTCAGTATTTAAATTACTACTTGACAACAAAGTAAAAGTGTTTTGTGATGTCATTTATTTTTATAATTTTAAGTTTCAAATGCTTCAAATTTTGCAATTCTGTTTTATTTTCTGCTATACTTTGAGACAGCCAAAAAATATATTTTTGTTGCTAAATTATTAATAAAATGATTAATTTTGAAATTATCGAAAATCAGTGTAAAGTAATTTGCTTATACAAATGAAATCATTTATATTTCTCTTAAATTCCTAACAATTCTAAAAAGCAGTAAAATGTTGTTGATATAGCATGTCCCAAAAATATATAAGTATTTGCAATTGTTCAATACTAACAATAAGTTGCTTTAAATTACATTTAAAAATTCTTTATAGTTTTCATTAAATTCAAAAAAATAAAGTGTGGATATAATTAATTAACAGACTATATAGTGCAGTTGGTGTATTGCATTATATACAAAATGTATATGTATATACAATGATATGTAGCAAATTAACATCCATTTTCATTTTCAGGTTAGCTCACTATAATAAATTAAAACAACAAAGATTTTAACTATTTGCTTTGAGTCAATATGCATTCACTACCTGAAGTCCATCAAAGTCAGTAACAATGTATTCTAAAATGTTATAAGTAACCTCTAGTAAATCATTGTTTTGCATGCTGTGCAGTGCAGCTGGAATGGAATTAACTTATTTATCTCTAGCCAAGTCCATGAAACTTATTTTCATTCAAAAGATTTTGGTACACTTGCCATGACTAGTAAAGTTGCAGACAAAACTTTACTAGTTATGGCAAGTGTACCAAAATCTTTACTTTTGAATTTGAATCATTCTTTTTTGGTTTCCTCAGTTTGCAACCCACACATCTCCAGATGGGGTACCTGTACAGTACATTGGGACATGTGCCCTCTCTTTTCATCTCGGTTGCCCTTTTCCTTTCCCAATGGGGTCCCAACAACAGAAAATTTGTGACTTTAGCCTATTCTGCAAATATTAAAGAAACTAAGGAATGATCTGTCCATTAACTGCAACCATGCAACTTCATCATATGTTGAAAACAAGAAATGGGGTTTTAGTCAAGGCCAAGTTAGCCCCGAGTACAAACAGTTCTACCTTGTGGGAGTGCTGATCCAACATTGAATCATAGAGCTTCTTGTATAATGTACAGTGCCCCCTTTTTGATAGTCTGCAGGCACTGCTGTCTCCAGGTATTTTCATTTGATTTATTAACTTATTAAAATTATTCTGGTCCATTCTGAAAGGATCAAAATGATCTTGTTTGTAATCTTTGAAATGATGATGTTATAATAATCATTTTTAATGTTAAGTGCAAGAAAATCCACATGAAGCTACCATTGCATTTGCCATCCTATTTATATTCATTAAACTTTTGCCATTAAATCTAAGAATTTCTTTTTGAATGTGAATTATGAATATAAATGACAAATGGAAGCTTTATGTAGCTCCAAAATATATGTAGAAGATGGGGCAAGACAGATTTTAAGGAATTTTTAGTTTTTATAATTAACTTTTTAAATCTGGGAGAAACTTTGTCGTTGAGGCCGCAACTCCACTAGCGTAAAAACGGTGTAAAACCCCTCGCCGTAAAAGTTTTTAAGCACATGACCCTGATATTTTACACCCGAGCAGGTCGTAAAACCAGCGTAAAAGTGAGTTGAGTGGTGTTCAACTTTTGAAGCGAATACATCCATAAAACAGTACCTTCCACCAATCAGAAGTCAGTGAAATTTAGGCCATTGTGACACGGTGTGAAAATGGCAGAAAATGAACTTTTGTGTATGTTCCCTC
Source organism: Centruroides sculpturatus (assembly GCF_000671375.1). Lineage (NCBI taxonomy): Eukaryota > Metazoa > Arthropoda > Arachnida > Scorpiones > Buthidae > Centruroides > Centruroides sculpturatus. Next base: position 598,828 of record NW_019384426.1, on the reverse strand, counting down.
ATGGCTATATAGATCTATTCTATGTTCCCTCATAGAATAGATCTGGAAAGATTTATCGAAAACATCCAAAAGTATTCGTATATCTACGACAAGAGGTAACCTGGTTAAATAATGAATGCCAAAGGAAAATCCTTCGATTTAGAGGAGTATATGATAAAAAAAAGCTAAACTTATAAGTGCTGTATATTATCTTAATTAATAATACGATAATAAAAGTTAATATATGAAAGTAAAGATATTTTTACTACATTTGTAATTATAGTACAAAAAAAAATTGTAGAATATAATCATTGTCTTTATATCGATATATCACGTATACAACAATCTTCCGTTTCCACCAATTCACGTGTGAAGAAGTATTTACTTTCAACACTTGGGGCATCACCGTCACCGTGAAAACTACGTTAGCCGGACCTCCACTGCAATCCAAATGCAAATAGGTCATGTGATTAAAAGCTTTCACGGCGAGGGGTTTTACGCCCGTTTTTACGGTAGTGGCGTCTCGGCCTGAATGCTCAATATTTAAGAAAATTGTCAAATATTCCATCTTGCTCTAGAGATGGAGTGATATAGAATGGTTCAAACTGAATTTGCTTTTTATAATTATAAAGATTAATCATCATCAAACAATATTTAGGGTTTATAATAATAAATTATAATACTATGGCAATTTGGAAACATAATGTGTAGATATGGTGAACCTTGTTATCCTTGTTGTAATCTTTACTGATACATAAGAATTGTATTTATTGGTGAAATATTACACAAGATATCCAGCCTTCTGTTGGAACAGAATGAATGCCTTCATTGTAGATATTTGCAGTCTCGAGAGACATGATGTACTTTATGCATAATTGCATACTTTGTCATCATTATGGCCTGCTATTTCTTGCTTTTTGTAATTTAACCACTCATCATATGCTGTAATTATACCAAAGGGATAATTAAGGCATATGACAAATGGAACCCAATAAAAGTATTTGAGAGCATTGTTACTTTAACTTTGCTCCAGTTGAGACCAGTAAAAATTCTTAATTAAAAACATAAGATTTTATGCAAAATGTACATACAATTTGCTTATGCTGATTATGTACAGTGTAGACAAAAAGCATTACACCAGACTAGTCTAGTGCAATGCCTTTTGTCTACACATTGTATAAAATCTACACTGTGTTAGAGTTGGGTATATATATTTTTAAATTTTAAAAATGTAACAAAATTTACATAACGAAGGAAAGCTACTTGGTTTTTTTTATCAATAAAACCAAATATAAATGTATCCCACTATTGAAAGGTTAAATCAGGTATGATGCTATTTGTAAATATAGTTTCCACTAAGCCACATACTAAGCATTTTTTGAGCAAAACTACATTTCACATCAATGAATGTTATTACGTGCACTAATATTGTATGGTATGTGTAGTCTTCAGTCAAAAAAATAGAGGAAACTGGGAAAAGTATAGTCTTAAATTGCCAGGACAATAATTGTAAAATTAACAAACAATTTTATACAGTAAAATTGTAGAAATTTTAACAATTACAATAAAAAATCTTGTCCTTTCTCACACCTTGAGAAAATAACAGTTTTATGGCAGTTGACCTCTTATTAGAGGCCACTTGTCCACCTTGCTATACAAAGCATTAAAAAACTTCCGGTGATGGCGCAAATAATAAATAAACTCCACCATAAGACTATTATTGTCCTGAGATGTAAGGACAGAAGACTTTTTAATAAACAATTTAAGACTATAATAAATCACCAAACAATTACCTAAATATTGGGCTATAATATGGCTAATTAAATGATTGGTATAAAGTAATTTGACACTAGAGGTAGATGTTAGGTGCCACCTCTTAAGTAAATTAAAATTATAATTAAATAAATAAGTTTAGAACTTCTGGATAATGTCTACCTCTAGTGTTAAATTACTTTATACCATCATTTAATTAGCCATATTATAGCCCGATCATTTGGTGATTTATTATATGCTACTCGGGCTTTGCGATGTTATTATTTTCAATTTAAGACTATACAATAATTTTGCAGAAATTTTGTTGAAAAATTAGTTCTGATGTTTTTACCAAGTGTTAAAGCATTAACTTTTAACAAGTTACATATAAGGTCTCAAAATAATGGTAACTGCTTAGTACTAGATTTGATATGGTTACCCTTTCAAACTTGTAAAAAGAACACTTGGAGAATGTTTTTCACATGATGAGAGATTTAGGAATGTACTGCAATTACTTGAGCAACAATTGGACTTTTGGGGCCTCCCAAAATTATAGTTATACCATAATTTGTGAAAAATATAGAAAAGTACATCTCTTTTATCCAACTTTTCAAAATTAACAAATAATAATTAAACTAAATACACACATTCCACTAATTAATATAAACTTATATATATTTTATTTTACTTAAATATTTACATGGAGAAACTCTCTCTACTCATTTTTATTGTAGAAAAATAAGTCATGTTGTAACATTTGGATATATTAATGATCAAAATTCAATAAAAATAATTTTATCAAACTTGCTGTAATGCTTTTGTTACAGTACAAAGTTAAACAATACAAAAATATGCCATCCATATAAAAACTGTAGGAATATTTTTAAATGAGTAATTAATGTCGTGGACAAAGTGATTTTTTAAATCATGTGGGCATGGTATTTAAAATATATGCATTTTTTCTATTGGAATGTCAGATATGTTTATATACCTGCAGCGTGCAATGCCATAAGGCTTGCACATAAATTCAACTTCAAAATACAGCCACTTAGGGTGCAACTACGCAGACGCGAATTTAGAGTGAGCGATTTAGTTTTCGCAAAGGAAAACCATGCACAAACGAGAAGCAAGAAATAATGCTGGCGAGAGCGAATTTCTGATTCTCGCACATATCTGACAGGTTTTGATATTTATCGCGTCTTGCCTCTTCTCGCCACATATTCTCGCTTGCTCGTGTTTGCATAGTCGCACCCTTACAGTACCACCATTGCACAATATTTTTTGCAGCAGATAAACATTGCATTTACAACATCATGGCATTGAACATTTCATTAATGTTGTGTGTACAGAATGATTGTACATTAATTTTATAGTCATCTATTGTTTAGAACTGGTTTGCCTGTACAAACTGTTGAGAACAGTTTATAGATCAACTGATAGCAAGCTAGAGTATTGTTGGTTATTCTGTTAGTGTGCCCACATGTTAAACCTGACAATTAAACTACTGTATTTAGACTTTGGATGCAGACAAAGTTAGTTTTTTGTGACAGAGGTTAAACAGTGGATATCTTACAAAAAGAATCCTATGGAAAGAAAAACTATATGGCCAAGAAAAATTTTTTATGGTATAACCATATGGAAATAAGGACCCATAGCGACGTGGCCCACAGATTGATCATAAGACGGTAGCCGTGAGTGTTTTCCACTGCCCAGGCCCAGGGAAACATCTTTCCGGTCATGGAATGACCAACATATAATAAAATGGAATTCATTCCTGAAAGAGAGAAAAATCGTGCGCCAAAAATGAACATTGCACAAAAAAGGAAAGCTGGAAAAGAAGCTTACCGGGAAAGAAAAATGGCGATCCATTCCACCAGTTTAAAACATCACAGAAAATGTAGCAAATACTTAAAAGAATGAAACTCATGCTGCCTGTTGCCATTATGAAAGAAACAGACCTGAAAAGAGAAAATGGATTAATTAGATTTGAGTGCAAATGAAAAATTTGGTAGTTTATTTTCATTAAATCATTATACTAGAGGTTCTGCTTCCAAATGAACCTCTAGTTTGAATGGAAATTTCACAGAATATTATGAAATCATTTATTTTATAATACTCTGTGTAATTTACAATAATTCTTTGCTGTAAATAAGCTAATATTGTTTATGGTGTCATCTATATACAGTTGACTCTACTTAACAGAGCATCGGACAATGGAGCATGATTTCACGTTCCTGATTTTCTTCACTACATTTTACACACAGTGGACAGTAGAGAGTCTGTTTAAATGAGTGCCATGGCAGTAGCTTTTTTAAAGCAGCAGTCTGCTTGTTGAAGATTTATAATGGTCTATCTTTAATCTTATGATAGGTTACTCCCTACACCACAAACATTAGGTACTGTAGTATGATTGATATAACTCTGCTGAGTACAGGTTATTGCATATTTCAACAAATACTATAGTACAATATATGTTTGTCTTCATTTTTTTTTATAGTTAGTGCATATTACAATCATGGAAGTGAACTAAAATTTGATAGAAAATAATTATGTCCTATTAGAGAACATTCAGAAAGTTTGATGATGATGATCACATCTTTTCAGCTAGGTCTCCTATTGTTTCTGAGAAGTGAAAGTAATGTGACTGGTAAAAAATACTATATTTACTGACAATTCAATAAAATTAATGTAAATTAAGTAGAGCTCTGAAGACACGAAGGGGTGGAGTTACTCTAATACTATAGACAACCCAGCTGGATTACCTTATTTTGGATGAGGGTGTTTTATTAAGTGGATTTGACTATAATGAGGGCTTTTTTTTTGTCATAGAACGCAATGGAACGGCATTTCACCACGTTTTTTCAATATATTTTAAAAGTTTTAGGATAATTTTTGAAAATTTGACGTTTGGTCCACGTCAAGCATATAAGATCGGCAACAAAATTATTAAGACAGTCCTGCTCCTGCTTGTGTGCCGAATCTTGTGTAAGATGCATGTAATATATTTTTAGTAATGAGATGTGCATTCCACCACCTTTTTTTCCCAAAAAAGCACTGACTGTGATTATTAAATTTTTTGTACTTAAAATGTATTGCATGTCCTAGGGGCAGGTGTGTCAAATTCATTTAAATGGACCATTAATATGACTGGTAAGATTCTCGTGGGCCACGTCACATTTACAAATTTTCTTAAAATTATAATTTGAAGTGAGAATGCAGGAATATAGATAGGGCAATTAAAACACATTATTTAGTTCAGTGAATTAAACTCAACAATATATAATAGCTATAGTATTACTTTTNGGATATTTTATGAAGAGTGTAATTTAAATGTACAAAATATAATTGGTTATAAAAACAATAGTGAATATGATAAAATGTATATATGTATGTGGTAGTGGTAGTTTTGTTTATACATACACAAATACAAGCACACAAGTTTATCATAATCAGTAGATGTTTTTGGTGTATACATAGAGTTGTCATCAAAAAATAAACAAAAGCTATCAGCTAAAAATTTAAACAACTTCTGAGAAATTAATCAATACTCTGATAACATATAACAACTAAATTTCTAACAAATTTGGAGAAAACTTACTGATTTCCTAAAGAACAATATTCAATACTTCAAATATATTATCAAATAGCTTTCTCTTTCCTAATCTTTAATTTGATAATATAAACTTACATTAGGTTAGTAATGAATTTTGTAAAGAATCAAAATTTTATACAAGCTAACAGATTAAAAGTTCATTTCAGAAAAATAATTGATATAATTAAATTCAATACCACCACTTGTATTACAAACATTTTGATTTTAATGAACAACTTTTAACTAGTAAAAAGTAACTAGTAAAAAGAAATTAAAATTTATACAATTCGACTAGTAAAAAGTACTTGATAATTTAGTTTATGTTAAATATTTTCCTTAATTTTAAATTAAAAATAGATATTAATGTAAATAAATTTAATTATAAATATATCTGCCATTTAAATTTTATTTGAAATTGTTTTCAAATTAACATGAATTCAATGTCAAATTTTTACACACATTACTTCTGGAGTCAGTTTTCATTTAAAATATTTAATAAAAAATGTAGTATATATTTAGATTTTACAACAAATTTAATAAATAGCTTTTTATTTTTATCATTTACCACTTAAAAACTTTAATTTGTAAGTGTTAAATATTAAAAATTTTAATTTTTAGCTTTTGTCTTTTTTTAATAAAAATTTTGTTACACACTATTCATAATGCACTTCTTTTTTTTTTTGCTTGCTTTTAACTAGACAGATCCTAGACCTAAAAGCCTACTTTTTTGTTTTGTTGTTATCTCACTATGACAAAACTGGAAAGACTACAAATTATAAAAAGCTTTTTCAACACTAATAAGACAGTATTTTCTTATTGTCAAAATAAATTCAACAAAACATCAATGATTTCAGTGGAGCAATTACCAATTTTTCTTTATTTGTAATTACATTCATTTTTCATTTGAAAGGCATAATTAAGAAAAAGCTATTATCCAAATAATTTTGTTAGATGTTCTTTTTCATTATATTAACTTTCAAAATTAATTCTGAAGTTCATTTTCATTTGTCATTATGTAAAGTTGACAAATCTTATAGAAAATCCACATCACATTAATTGAGAGACTTCTGCATTTTGTAATTATTCAAACCAAAATGTTTAAAAGTATACAAAAAACATTATTGAACATTAAAAAAAGTAATAATAAAACCAAAATATTTTATAAATAAAACAGGGATACTGTTTCATTAAACTCAAATGATTTTATTTATACTGTTTGTTTATCAATGAAAAAAATTATTAAAATAAGATTGACAACATACTTTTGTTCATCATAAGTATTACAAAAAAAACCTTATACTTGTCATAAAAACATTTATATATCTATTTAATATTGGGAAATTATTTATTTGGAGAGTCTCACACAGAATTTTTATCAGATTACAATTTTGCAATACAGTATTTCTATCATTATCCACGATTCGAAACAGATAAAAAATAACCAATTAGAATTTATTTTACTTTCAGTTCACAATTGCTTATAAGTTACCTCTTGACTAATTCTCTTATGTAAGAAACACAGAAATTCAATGCATTAAATCTAACTCAAAATACCAGATATTAATCTAGAATCACCAAAGAAAAACTAGTAAAATATATAAGAACTTAACGAATAAACAAATATTTTTAATTAGCTTTAAGCCATCGTCCTCAGGTTAAGAACAGCATTTGAAAAAAATAAAAATTCAAACATCAATTTGGCAATAATAATTATAAATTACAGTACTAATAAATTTGGCCCTAGAGGGAGGCATTAGGTGCCAAATTTATTAGTAATTTATAATTATTATTGCCAAATTATAGCCCAATAGTTTACTGCAGTTGAAGGTGTTATTGCAACATACCAGTTTAGTAAAGTTGTTTATATTGAACATCAATTTTTAAATAACAGCAAGACATGAGCATAGTGACGAAGACAGCTCGAAAACACCTACTCATTAAATTTTTTGTGTATTTTACCAGAGTTTTCGTTTCTTTGGCATTTCCAGAAACTAAACATATACTTCCAAAATCCCATAAACTTTTAATAAATATTTTCATCTAAGATCTATTTCATTACATTTCTGCATATTTGTGTACATAAACACAGCAAGTTTCTAGATATTTATACGCAATAAATATCTAGAAATTTAAAGACCATTTCCTAATATTGTTATGAATTTTACTGTTATATCAAATTAACATTCCTCGGATATTTTATGAAGAGTGTAATTTAAATGTACAAATCATAGGCTTAAATGATTATAAAATATATACCACTGATTTTATATAATTTAAAGAAAATTTCTTCTTAAATAGTGTAAAATAGAAGGATTTAATACAAATAAACTTACCTTTCGACATGAATTTCTTTTTTTTTTAACGTAGAAACATTTTCAGGTTTTGAAATCTGGAGAATCGAGTCACGAGCTCCTTTAATGCGTATCGACCTTCTCTTTCGATTAACCGATTTATATAAATATTTTATAGATATAACGGGTATCGAATCATGTTAACGAGAAGAAAAAAAATAAAAAATTAATCGACCGTTAACTTCTTTTTCCGACATCGGTTTACAATTATCGTCTGCGACTCGGTTGTAGTTATCGCTTCAACTGCCAGATGGCGAACAGAGTTGCGAAGGCGTTGCTATAGCGACGAAGGCGTTTTAACAATTTCGTAAAAATACGCATGCGCTCTTTCTATTAAATTGCGTATCAATTCTCCACCTATAATTTTATTTAAATATATATATATTTTAATTAAATATATATTTAATAATTT
>NW_019384426.1:561824-590385 GCF_000671375.1 Centruroides sculpturatus | reverse complement strand
TATTAAAACACTACGTATTATATTTTAAATCTTCGCTAAAGAGGTTTGCGAAGAATCTTTTCTTGATTTTACTCACCAATTCGGTGCTTGCTTGCATTCTAGGATTTAAATTTATCTACGTAAAAAGGAGGAGTGGGGAAAGGAAGTGAAAGAAACAAACTTTTGAACTTTAACGATACGGAAGCCGTTAATGTGCAGATCAACCTAGATACTCTGCAAATTACCTAGGTAATTTGAGAAATTGAACAATTTTCGCAGCTTTAACAGATCACCCTAGTTAATCTGCAGATTAGCTAGGTAATGTACACATTAACGGATTTCGAGCTTTAGCGGTAACATATATATAACTCTCATTCAATGATGGGACAAGTTCAAAGGCAATTATAAAGCAGGCTCCAAAACAAAATTATTGTACAAGCATGCAGTAAGACTGTTGTTTTGCTTATTTTTTATATTTATGGAAGTGATTAAAGATGGACACCATTTATCTTAGCTTAAAAAATACAAAATGGGGAACTGATGAATCGTCACAAAATTTTTGCTCTGAATAGTCTTAGATATAGATTATTCATAAAAAAACCTGTGGCAGTCAAAGTGGAAAGCAAAGCTGATTTTCTACAAGTCCAAGATAGTTTGTTTACTTCTAGTAACAGATATAAATTAACAAAAATATCTTGAGTGACAATAGGAAAAATGTAAAGTTTCTTGAAAGTGAGAGCAGGAGACATATTTGGCATGGACTACTTTGCACTGCAGTCTTTGTGGCTTGAAAATCATTTTCAACTCAGTTCAAAACAACTGATGAATATTTTATCACTCTCTGGACAAATTATTGCTTACAAAACAGCAAGAATGATTTATTTATTTACTTTTTTTTTGTCAAATGTACAACAGTAAAAGTTAATTGTTAAATTTTTTATTAATGCTTTAACACTGGGAATATGTACAATTTACGGTATGAGTTCCTTCTCATGAATATCACTTTGAGTAGTGATTTTTTACAAACTTTTGGAGATCGTAAAACTCGATCCTTAAGGCCACTTTTGACAAAAAAATTTTTTTTTTAATTTTTGGAATTTTTGGAAGTCTCCAAATTTTTTCAAAAATTTTTACCCGCGCAAAAAAATTTTATCGTGATTTTAATTAGCCTTTGATAAGGCTCGATTAAGGCTTAATTGTTTTTTAATGGGCGTTTTTTTATCAAATTTAATTTTATTCTAAAGTTGTAGTGCACGGATTTGACTTCGGTAAAGTTATTTAAAGCTGCTTTCTGATGTCAAAAACGACNTCGTAGCCTTCAAGTCTTTATGCAAGTTTCAATACCGTAATTTAATTCTATCAAATTCAAAATGTTAAAAAGCTTTTTTAAAACCTTCGTCGATTAGAAATTATTTAATTAAAATTTTATAATTAGCTTCTTGCATGAATATTATTAATCATCAAACTATAATTCATCCATAAAAAATAAACGTTATTAGTTTTGCATATTAAAAATGAACGTGTTAATTATTTCCTCTTTGCAAAATGGATCTTCTAAGAAAATAACTAATTGCTAGTTTTAACACGGAAATAATTATATTTATATATTAATAATATTATTAAAATACTGTACATATTTTTTACATCAAATATTTAATTTATATCATCGAAGAATCAGATTCGAACCTTATCTGTTTTTTCAATAGCTTTTTATGTCTTATTTGAGGGGCCTTTTTTATGTTTAATGACTTGTCCCGATGTCGAATGACCTCATAACAACTCAGGCCCATCCACAACAATTTAAATTTAAGTCGCTGATAGCGATATTGTCCTTCAGAAGATACGGAAAATCTTTTACAATTCGATATGTTTTAGATTTATTAATGGCATTGTCCATATAGGGAAGTATTATACTTTATATATTGACTTTGTACATCCTATATAACAGATTTTATTCGTAGCCGCCCATAAAGTTGGACAATGAACTCTTCAGTAACAATTAGTAAACAATATAAGGTTAGAATCCAAGTAGCTTGACTATTGATATTTAATTGCACTGGAAAACTTATCGGTAGAGCTAATTGAATTCTGAAATTAGGTTAAGGGATGCAAAAAATCGTGTCAAAATATTTCACATTATTTTTTAAAAATATTTAAAAATATACGGCCAACTAGTGTTCACCCTACTATAAACCCATCGCCTCCTGAGACTTCTATGAGAATGTCCCGGGAAATCGGACTCCAGCTGTTCTCAAGGTCATCCAGCTGTGTAAACAATGACTCATCAGTGTCAAATTTCACAGAAAGGCGAGACAAAGGAAAATAAAATTTGAAGCTTTTTCTTCAAAATTAACGCATTTCTTTCGTTTTTTTTTCAGCTTTAAGTATTTTTTATGTTTAATTACATTAATATCAAAAATTGCTTGAGGCTTAAAGGGTTATGTCATCGACACTCAGCTGGCAGAATTTTCTGCCGGGTAACGAGAAAAGGGCAACAAACTGGACTTGTAAGTTGTCTGATGTAGCATTGTTAACTAACTTGCATTGCCAAACTAAATTGATTCAGTCACCATTGATTTGATCTCTGAGTGATGAAAATTAGTAGGCCCAACTTTTTTTGAATCATGTGCACATGGGAGTATGCTACAAGTTCTATTCAAAATCCTACTATAAAATTTTATGATTAATCATCATAGATGTGAGAACAATAAAAATTTAACTTACTCAAGCCTGTAACGTTTTCTGAACACCTTACGTGTTGAAGAAAAGGTGTTCAGAAAACATTTGTTGTTTAAATTTTAGTTTTTCACATCGGTTACAGGCTGAGTAAGTTAAATTTTTATTATACAACCTGGTGTGCATGTGGAAGTTATGTATATATATCATTTAATTAAATGTTCTTACATTTGAAAAAGGAATAATGTTTTGCCAAAAAAGAAACACGTAGACATTGATTTTTGTCAACTGTTGTCATTTTGCAAATGAACAATTGAAAATTCCATTATCTTTTTCTGAATGATTGTTAGACTGACAGTTGCATGGCATAATTCTAAAGGAAGAAACTGATCCAATGTCGTATCAAAAATGATGGTATTGACTACAGTAGTTTGTGCAGATTCAACTAAAATGATGGAAATAAAGCCAAGTGTTTATTTATAACTCAAATGTGAGTTCGAAGTCCAATATATTTAGAAAACACGGTTTCGAAAACAACATAGGAAATTTATTTTATTATTTATTTTATAAGTTTTAGAATTCAATTTTCATAGTTATGTATCATCTTTGTATTCCATAAAATTAAATTTGACTATTGGATTTGAAATATCTTGTACATTTAGTATTTCATAGATAATTGGCAGTATTATGTGTTGATTGTAATTTGGAAGAGAATGTGTTAAAGGCACACTGTACTAGCAACCTTCCCAAAATACTTATAGTGAAACAGCACATCCCCTTTTTACTTTCCTGGCTGTTTTATATAACAGAAGGAAATTTTTGTTGAATATTTCCTAAATTTTCCAGACAGGTTTGTATATTAGGGAGATTGATGCTATTAAATTTTGGTGATAAAGGTCTAGGGGGTGGGGGAGATAATGGGGGCCATAAGTCTGATTTTCTACTGAAGATATAATGACTATTTTACTCATTATGTTAGTATTTACAATGTTTTATATAGCTGTCCCTACTCTCAAAATTAAGTTTCTTGCCATTTTATAATATTTTAATATCGTAATAGATGGCTCCAGGAAAGTTAAGCAACTCTTTGCTGGATTTAGATAAGATTACTTGAAAGTGTGACAGAGGTTTTAATGGCTAAATTACTTTTGGAAACAGGAATTTTAATAGATTGTATTAAAACCAGCTTGCTCTGATGTGTACCAGCTCTGTAGTAATCATTACTGAAAATAAGGAAAAAATATTTCCAATACTATAAAAGTTTTTAAGGCACTTTACAGAATATCATACCAATTTTGTCCCACCTTTAGAGGATGTTACTCTTTATACGTGTGAAGGTCTGAAACCCTTTTTCTGTCTTAAAACAGTATAAAACGCGAGATTTTCTCTGTAAAGGGAAAAAGGAGAACCTCTGCAGTCAATGACCGAGACACTCTCCCCGAATAAAAAAAAAAGGGGGGAATGTTAAAATAGCAATGAAGGAAATCTCATTCATTTGTTTAAAGGTAATTCTGTAGACGGTAATATCAACAAGACGAGAATAAAAGATGTTCCTTATCCCCTCTTTGGTTGCACATGACATGTGGTTACAGCAATAAATTGCCTCATTTGTAGTCAAACGCGACATTTGATATAAACAATATCTAGATTGTTGACCAGTTTACAGAAATTATTGTCAGCTGAATGTTAATTTATGGATAAGAGCAGTCAAACCTATAGAAATTTATATTATAAAATCATATCTTCTAGACACCAATATCAATAAATTAAACAAACTTCTCTGTGTCAGTTGTCCATACCAGCTAGATCTAAACATCAACACACTAACAGGTGTGCATACAAATCATTAATAATATCATAGTTCTCACCCCCTCAAATTTAGTATAAAGAGGGCTCCCGGCCAGTCATCGGGGTGGCCTTCAAGACAACAGGAATCAACTGATCAATTGCCTTTAAACATTGACCACTGACGACGGACGACTAAGCAAGATTCTGCTATATACAACTTAGTAAGTAGAACTCGTTCTTTTCTCTCAGGTGGACTAGGGCTAAGTAAGAAATAAATATTAATGAGGATCAGAGACTCTCCTCTGTCGGAAATACGGAAATACACGAGATGCTAACCACCAATTGGAATTTCAGTTTGAAATTATCATTATTATTAATCTTGTTACTTATAACCTTTTTGTATTGCCTTTATTAAATAAATTTATATAATATCTTAAACATGTGTGTTTAATCGTACTCGGCCAACACCTTATCGACTTATCCGCAACCTCCCACTCGATTTTCGTCCTCCTAAATTGCCATCCGCTGACCCTGTGAACGGGACTCACCTTTCTGTTGTCGGAAAACAGTTTAAGCTTTGATGCTTAAACCCCAATTCTCACATACATGCAGAAATACAATATGAATGGATTTTGTAGTTTATTATCAGAATGACTATATATGATGAGATTACAAGACAAGCCTTAATTGTTAGTATTATACTTTAATATAATGAGTTTAATTAGTTTTAGCCTTAATCATCTGATAGCAAATTAAAATGAAGTTTTTAATCCATTGTCAGCTCTGCATCATTGAAATGGTAGGAAATTGGAAAGTACATGATATATTCTGTATTCCTTCAACTAAAATAGAATGACTTACATGCACAGTTGTTACATGGTGCACCAACGTCAATTCAATTAAGTATTTAATGACATAGCATTAAAAATATAGAATTAGAAACAGAGCTGTCAAATATTAGTTTTAAACTTGAAAATATTTCAAAGTCATGTCAATCTTAGAAATATAGAAAATAATTTTTATACCATTCCTCTGCTGATACTGTTCTTGAAAATGTAAAAATTTCACAAAGAAAGCTTTGGTGTATGGGGAATGATCAATATTATTATTGATTTTCTTAAGTACGGTATGAATGACTATTACAATTTAACCATTAATTAAAATCAAATTTTCATGATTTCTTAAACAAACAAAATAAAAATGTAAAGGGTGAAAGAATTTTTTTTGTTTTACCAAAAGATGGGATGTCTTTACCCCGGTAGTTTTCAAACTTTTTGTTCCATGTCTTATTTGCTGGTAGATATATTTTGCATATTTACACGTCTGCATTTTAATAAAATGGGGTTCAGCTACTTTACTGTTGTGGCTTAGGCTAAACAGATTCCCTGCTGTACTTTGCCCCAGGACAATCCTCCACTTTCCCACTTGAAAATGTCTATCTGCACTTATAGTTTCAAGATAATAATCCAGCTTCTGGCTGCTTACAAATATGTTCTGAAATGTGATCTTTATTGATATATTAACAGTTATATAAGTTTTACTTACCATAGATTTTTGTTGACAGGTATCCATCCATCATTCTTTGAACATTTACACAGAATTGCAGCAACAGTGCCCTGACATTGGAAAATTTACATGTTTAGTCATATGTTGCTTCTCAAATATAAAATTCCAACATACTCACCGTTAAAATACCCCAGAGCATCCACCGCATTACCCTTGGCTTCCACTCTTTATAAGTTAGTAAAATTTTCCCTGCCTGAAATTTAATGAAATTATTATTAAATGTCTGTTGTATAAAACTGAAAATTAAAGTTATTTACCTGCAATCCCAAAAAGACCAGAAATATGGAAGTCAGGCATCCCAATAGACCTTCTGGATCATAGATAATTCTAAATTCGTTGTTTGGATCATAAAGTTTCTACAAATGAAAAATTTAATTTTATTGTGAATGAAGAGCTAAATAATTGACCAACTACTTTTTTAGACAAAACTAGCTAGATCATGCATTTATTGTTATCTTATGCAATCATATGTTATCACTTCATGTCATACAGTTTGAGGACATAGCATCTAATAGGTGGATCATTTATGCCCTATACTGATAAATTCTTACAGTCTAGTGGGAAAAAAATGGAGAAATAATATCTAAGCCACTGGATTATTTTCAGTTGGTGTGATTAATAACAAGCCTGTCCTGCTGCAGATCAACCTTTCAGGATTTTCTAGTTATTAATCTACTTATTTTTTTTACAAGAGTTATCCATAAAAAAACAGTTTTAAATTGAATACAGATTATGCAAGGATAGTTTATCTGCAATTTGTTATTTAAATGTTTTGTAATAAACAGCTTTATCCTAAGTCTAGAATGTCAGAGGTGTGGACCTAAATAGTATAAAAATTTACTTCAGTTCTAGCAAAGTATGCAATGCTGCAGGCAGGGGTGGATCTAAGTTTTTTGGGACCTAGGGCCCCATTTTTTTGTTAGATTAAGAATCTTTAAATTGGGGTTTAAAGTTCATTTTTAATAACATCAAAATTGGAGTTGAAATATATTTATTTATGAAATTAATGAAAAGGTATTAAAAATTTATGATAATAATTCAATTTTTGTGGGACCTTGATACTTGGGGCCCAGGGCTTAAGCCCTATTAGTCCCTAATGTAGATCTGCCCCTGGCTGCAGGTACGCAGCTATACAATCCACTTGAAATTATTGTATCTGTACACTAATGCTGACAGGAATGTTAAAAATTGCCTTGTCAGGATACTTTGAATTCATAACAAAGATGACATACAGAGTTTACTATACCAAAGTTAAAAGAAAAAATAAATATCAACTTACTCTTAATGTTGGGTGTTGATACATGTGACTCCAAGTAAGAGCATGGTAGTCGATATAACTGGCAGCTCCTCCAGCATAACGACACTTTTCGTATTTCCCATGATCATACAGACCATTGGGTCCAAGATAACCTCTTTACAAACATAATAATGTATTTACTTTCTCTCAAAATTTTTAATTTCAAACTAAATGATACTTACCGTCCACAGCCTGGTACATATAAAAGAAATGTTAATAGGATGTGAGCTGCCAAAAGTGATAACATTATCAACCATTCCATCCAATAACAGACAATGTCTCTAACAGCTGCCCACTTTGTATGCTATCAGATACATTTTAATATTTGTTAACAAATAAACATCAGAAACTTAGCTCTATAGAAAAACTTACCGCACATACATCCTGTGGTTTGGCAAAAAACATGTGAACAGTAGCAACCACGAAATATGAAATACTAAATCTTTGTAATACTCCAAGTATTCTTAAGTCTCTCAAATCAGTTTTTTCTTTGGACCAAAGAAAAATTTTAATAAAATCAAATTTATTAATCAACTCTGCTGATTGAAAAAACTTACCAGGTTTAAAAGTGTTTAACATCAATCCTAATAAGAATAAAATCAGAGTACGCTTTACAATCTTGCGAAATATTCGGAGTCGGGGTGTTGATCTTCTAAGTAGAGAACGTAGAGAAAATGCCATGGAAACACCCATTATCCAAATAAACCTATGTAGAAAAAATGAATGACAAATATGAAAAGTATGTACAGTAGACTCCCCCTATAAAATGGGTTCATATAATGCAGATTAAAATTGCAAAAAAATTGCGACCATATTCATATAAACACGCTAAAAGAAACTTGTAAAATACAGTAAAATGCCATCGCCAACTTGTGTCGCAACAGAATTGGTCGAATCTAGACCAATAGCGGATATTGCACAAACCATTGAGTTTAAACGAGCAGCGGACCTACTAAAAACCATTTATTATGTAAAAGCCATAAAAATTATATTTATATTAATGATGTCTCCAAAGTTCAGCAAATTTTTTGCAGAAAAATAATTTATCAGGAAGCATGCGCCCTCCGTTCGATGCGCCACTCCATGATGAAAACAAGCTTAAGCAATGGTGTCATCAAACGGTGCACACTTGGTAAGTAATCCTACAATTTTTTGTTTATAGCATAGTTTATATGAATTATTCCCAAAAAATTATACGTGTTTTGGAAATGTTGAGTAAAACTAGTCTAGAATCAATTAATTTTATGGAAGAAAACCTTTCAAACAGCCGTAGTCCCTAAACTGCACACGTGCTGGGCTGTGATTTGCTCATGTATTTAAGGACTCGTGGAACATGAATTTCATAAAAAGTGGAATGTATCTACCGTGTTATGGGGGGGTCGACTGTATTTCATGCTTGTCAATAATCAAAAGAAGGTAATATTTTTTCTGTTTATTCTGCCAAGACTAGCATGATTTTTCTCTCTCGTAATATCACTTGCATTTACTGATAGCCAATGACTGCTGCTATTTTATAGCCAGTCCACTGCAATCAATGCAATTTCTTTGTAGGAACAAAACAATTTTCTTCATGTACATAAAGATGTAATAATAATCATCAATGTTAATTATGGTTTATGTTTTAAAACTCAATGCTGACATTTAATTACATGAAATTCTGTATTTAAACAAATCATTTGATATTCAAGAGAATTATAAACACCAAAAATAACTAATCAACCCAATTCAACAACTAAAGAGCTTGAACTATAAGAAGACATGTTACTATTTGTTAATCTGGACAATTTGATCAACAAGTGTATTGTGAAATTGCTGAATGTTAATTTTAATGTAGTAATATCATAGTGTGTTAATTCTTAATTAATTTTTTAAACACTAAATTTATAGCTTCAAAAGATAATCTAAAATTTTTATAATGATACTAAACTTACCATGGAAACACTAGATCTGCTACTGTTAATCCATTCCACACCGCATGACTGAAAAACTGATATCCTCCACCTCCATAATTTACAAATATCATGATTACAATTGATAGTCTATCAGAAAATTTTGAAAGATACATTTTAATAGTAAGTATAATTCCACATCATCAAAATATTCTTACCCTCTGAAAGTATCTAATGATCTCAATCTTCGTTTCTTGGTTCCCGCTTGAGAAACCTGAGTTACTGAGTTTGATAAACCGGCATTAAGTTCTTCCTAAAACCATAAAACAATTAGTAACCATTGTCACTCATAAAATATATTTATAAAATTTTTTAAATCTTACCGATGAAACTTCAATAGAATCCCTCTTTAAGAGTTTATGAAAATATCTCCTGAAAATAAATTTTAAAAATTAATAATGAAATTTAGAAAGAAACTCAAAGCAATTAACTGATTGTAAAAATTACTTATAAAGATATTTTCCAACAATCCACAATATGGCAATAGAGAGATAAACTAGAAATGCATACAGAAGAGCTATATAAAGAGAAAAAAAAATTAATACTTTATGTGCATATTCCATATAATTATCTCTTAACAAAACTAGTTATATGTGCCTGGCATTGTTTGGGTTTTTTGTGGGGGTGGGGTTGGATAGAATATAAAATGTACATATGAAAAATGTATCCACCAAAGAGGCCCAATAAAAAAAAAGGTGAAATGCATTTGGAATGTGTCAATGATATAATAAAGTCAATGGTAATGATAAAAGTTTAATTTATTTCCTTGTCACTTATTTGCCAGGTTTGACCTGTAAAATTCCTCGACGTTGGAAGTAGAGAGAGTTTATTTTTACTTGTTTTTAACTGAAAATATTTATTTTTAGTGTTATAAAATGTACGTATATGTTTTTAAGACTAACATAGTTAGTCTTAATAACTAGCTTAGGCTAAAGTTAACAGGGAGTAGGCTTTATGGATGTTTGACAGTGGGACCCCACAAAATTTTTTCTATGGTTTCAAAGAATACTTATGCCAATTTGAAAAAACTGTAGAGCTACAAATTCCCAGTCGTCTGTCCGTCTCTGACCTTCCTTAATCTCTAGAATGCAGTTAAATAGATGAAAGTCGAGACCAGGCATTGGAAATCATAAGAAAAAAGAACCAGATTACCTATATATGAACTTCTAATTTGTACTGCAAGTTATGTTATTTCAATACAAAAATTTCCCCCCAAACAGAGTTAGATACATAACTGGCACAACTCTATTGCTAACAGGAAAAGTAAGATGTATAGGGGCAAAACACTACTACACACAGGCAAGTGCTATGTACTATCTGTCACAGTAATGGCATATTGGCACATCTATTTAGCGCTATCATTGTTGCAGTAATTCAGTGAATAAAATTTATATTTTTTAAAATTTATATACTTTTTTGTAAGAATTATATTTAGTTAATTATTTTGTTAACTTTTTTGTCAATAGATGACGCTATGTGTAACTCAGAAAATCGAATATAAATAAAAACAAGTAAAACACCAAAGCCATTTTTGGGACAAGACTATGTCTTGGAGACTCAGGGCTCAACTGCATACTGTTTTCTAAGGAAAAAAGAAAAATGAGCATTCTCCAGTGAAGTAAAGTTGACATCAGTACTTGGAGTTCTGGCGTTGATTACAACGGGCTTCATTGCCACCATGGTTATGACAACTTGCATTGTCATGGGCCTGTTCTTGATAAGAGGGATCACTTCAACGCTCATGGTGGGTTCGTTCTCATTCTCCAATCTTCTTTTGTATCACTGGTTTTGAGCGCATTAATTCAAACTTTGCCAGCCTTGGCCATGGTCACAACCATGAGGTCATCCACAAGGCATTTTTGGTGAGATTAACCTATCTATCCAATGTCGAAATTTCTCTCCATTGTGTGTCGCCCCAGGTTGAATTTTTTTCAATAACTAATGAAAATTTCTCTTATTTAAAAAAAATAATTGTGGCTATTGTATTTTGTACAAAATAAAAATCATATTTTTATTTTGTACAAACAAAATAAATATATTAATAAATGTAAAAACAAAAAAAAATTATATTTTGGAAGTTAGTTAAAAGTTGGAAGTTAGTTAGTTAAAACTAACTTCCAAAATATAATTTTTTTTGTTATTTAATATAAAATTATAACAACTAGCACCATCTAGTTTCAAAAACGTTCCGATGCTGAAATGAGATATCTTGGGTCAACTGGTCAAAGTCAGTAGGTCATGACCAGAGATATGTCAGGAATAACATGGGACAGGTAAATGGGTTTTTTCAAAGATTTGTTTTCTAAATTTGATTTCGCAATGTTTGCATTTCCAACTCTCAATGAGCAATACATGTGCAAATCTTGCACTAGTGCCTGTTTGTAGAAAGAGTATCGCCATTTTGTATTTTATTTTGATTCTGTTATCAATCCTCTGAGTACCTACAAGTCTGATTTCTTTTTATGTGAGCATGATTTGGACATCTAATACTCTGTGCCAAATTGCAACTCCTGACATGTACTCCTTCATACCTCTTAGGTATGTACCTGTTGACAGCAATACAATTTTATAAACAAGACATAGTCTTTCTTGTCAATTAATTGATTTATAGAAATGGAATCAATATTTTGGGTTGGGACATATGACATGATCTGAGTTGGAAGTATTTGAATGTAACTACCAAGTTTCGTAGCAATTGATCAAACAGTCTAGGAGTATATAGCAAACAAACATACATCCTCATTTATATACATAGATTTATAAATGATTAAACATAGTCATAAAAATTATTAGTTACAGTTTGGGTAAATATTTTTTATTCTTCATGTAGCTCTCCTTTGTTAAATTTTCATAAATTAATAAATGCAACATGTTTTTGGCTTTTTAAGGCTGGTGTTTGACATGTCAAATGCAAAATGTGCACAATGTTGAACAACACACATCATTAATTTTTGGCTTCCTTTCATTTCATTGCTCTTTTTCAAGTTTTAAACAGATTGTTATTTAGTGTATTTTATATGCATAAATAATATTTATTGTGCAATGTTGTCAACTGCTAATTTGTGAAGAATTTTTAACAGTCTGAAAATCATGAGCAAAAGGAATTTTGTTTGTTGGAGTACTCTAGATATTTCTGCATAAAAAGAAGCAATCACTAAGCTGCATTAAACATTATACAGTGTGTGATCAGTTAACGAACAGTTCAGACTTTGAATAAATCGGATAACGAACACTTTTGCAAAAGATTTTTATGTTTGGACAACGAACACCTCACAGAATAAATACAAGAAGAAGCAACATAAAACAACAAATACTGATTGGTGTCCCTTGTCTTTCGGGCAACAATTCAAAACTTTTTGGAGCACAGGAGATGTCGACTTCAACACTCACCCCATATATACTGATCGAATAGTATTCCTCCGAACTTCGAAACTCTCCCTTGTAATTCAAGCCTTTTATTTTTCTGACAGAAAGAATATTTTTATAGTATTTATGAGACTGTTGGGCGTGCACTTGTTAAGTTTTGCATCAGTTTTTATTTTCGAAAGGTGAGAGTGTAATAGCAAAGATAGAGTGGGCAGATGTCTGATGTTGCTGGACAATATGGCTTGAACAGATTTACAAGAAGACTCAAGCAGCTAAAGGAGTAACAAAAATCTCATCTGACAAATAAAGAACATTGAAGAGCGTATAATGGAACCTGAAACTGATCTGACAAAAGAAGAACGCCAAGAACTCTTGAATGAAGAACCAAGAAACTCGGTGAGATATGTTTTCTTCTGAAAAAGAAGATTAAAGTTGTAGTGCACTGATTTTCCTTCGGTAAAGTTATTTAAAGCTAGTTTCTTATGTCAAAAACTACCTCCGATAGTTTTTTAATTTTTTTAATTAATAGATTTTATTATATATAAATTTAATTAAGTTGGGGGGTCGGAAATCTCAATAAAAATTTTAATTTTTTAAAAATATTTAAAAATATAGGTCTAGTTAGTATTCACCCTACTTTAAACCCTTCTCCTCCTGAGACGTCTATGAGAATGTCCCGGGAAATAGGACATCAGCTGTTCTCAAGGTCATCCAGCTGTGTAAACAATGACTCTTCAGTGTCAAATTTCACAGAAAGACGAGACAAAGGAAAATAAAATTTGAAGCTTTTTCTTCAAAATTAACGCATTTCTTTCGGTTTTTTTCAGTTTTAAGTATTTTTTATGTTTAATTACACTAATATCAAAAATTGATCGAGGCTTAAGGAGTTAATGCTGATCTCTGCTATTAAAGATGTTTTGAAGTGGGAGGACGTCAGAACAAGAGTCTTAGAATGGCATCCAAATCAGGTTGAGGTTAATAGGCTTGGGGATCGCTACAATGACAATGCTATTTGGATGGTGCGGTGATGGATTTTGCCACCCCACAGATATTATTTATTTTGTTATTTTCTCACATTTATGTTTTGTAAATTTATTAATGTTTGAATGCTCAATAATTTTATTTTTATCTAGTTTTTATACATTTTTTTCTACAATTGTAACCACTTAAATTATTAATAAATGTGTCTCATAACTCTTGTGAGAAAAGACAAGAACGTTTGATGAATGTTAGTTAAAGCAAATTTTGTCCACTCTCTTTTTAGCACAAACAAGAAGCATAAACACGAAGATCACTTATTACATAACACTATTAATTACTTCCAAAAAAATCCTGAAGAGAGAAAAGCAATTGACATTGGACAGATTCTTTACCACTCTACAAACAGAAAAAACATGACTGATAAAAATGCAAGCAAGACTATATATATATATAGTCTTGCATTTTTATCAGTCATGTTTTTTCATATATAGTCAATATATATATATATATATATATATATATGCTGGATGGCCCAAAACTCGCTTAACCGAGCCANATTATATAATTTTTTATTTTTGGGGAGTCTCCAGAATGGATTAATCAAATTCCCATAAAAATCTAGGGTAAATTGACAATTAGTTAACAAACAATTCAGATAAAAAATACAGTCTTGGAATGGATTTTGTTTATTATCCAATCACCCACTGTATACATAAAACAAAGAGAATGACTCTAAAGAGAGATTTCATCTCTCCATAAAATCATTTGCAATCAGTTTGTAAGAACTGTCAGCATAAGGTGTCCAGAGTAAGAAGTGAACGAGAAGCATTCAGATGCTTTTAGGCTGAAAACAAAAACATAAAACAATGTTTTCAAGAGCCATGTGACAATAGTAGTTGTAAAAATTTCGTGTCTCAGTAAAATAATCTTTCTGGAAGTGTAAAATATTCCTAGTTTTGTATTTGTTATATTTAATACAAAACATTTTACAATATTAATTTATTGTTATTATTTTTTGATTAGCAAGTAGCAAAAATATTTGGAGCACAATTTAAAATTATCATAACTCACGTAAATATATGTTGTGCAGTTTGTTCGTAGTCTTTATATCTGAGCATACTGTCCAGTTTCCCGTGAAATTTAATGCATACATTCCACCTTCTTGAAACTCTTGTTTGCATCTTAAAAATAAACAGAAATATTAAAATTTTTAAACACAATACAAAATTAGAATTGTACTGTTACTTACAGTTTTGTAAAGTTTTCCGAAACTATTTCTATTTCATAATGCCTTCCAAATTCAACATTAATAGTTATGTTGTCTTCAGATCCTGGAGGAATGTGCATTTGCTCCAACAGATTGCACTAGTTTTAATCAATTATATTAATACACAGTTAATTAAATAGAATGCAATTTATAAAAAAATCATTTAGTTTTTGTAAACATTTTAGATGATCCTGTGTACTCTAATTGATTAGCTACGCTAAACATCTTACCAGTTGATCAAATTAAAAATTTACTTACAAAGAGTAGACTTGATGCCATGAGCTAGCTGCAATTTTTACTCTCTTGCTACACATCACAAGAAACAAAATAAATGACTTGCCACATGTCTATTCCTTGTAAATAAACTTTTTGTTTAATCATTCCATAGAAGTCTATAGATAATTCAAATCAAACAATGAAAAGGACAACAACACATATATCATTGGGTCAATTGTAACAAATGTAGAGTTCCATAAGCCAGTGGTTCTTAACTTTTTTATATTTGCAGCCCCCAAATATTTCATAATTTTTTTGTGACCCCATTTTTTAATAATAATTTATATTTGTTAAATTATCTGTAATAAATTGATTTTTTTTATTATTGCTTTATTTTTTTATATAATAAATGTAAAACATAACTATTATTTCATTATCTATTTAAATAGCATTCAAACTTCACAATTAAACATAAAAACTGTCATTAATTTTTAACTAAAAGTAAAATTAGAAACATTTAAAAATTCATAGAAAAAACAAAAAATATTCGAAAATAATTTAATGAGTTAAATAGGTAAATGTCTCTTCAATCCGAAAAAAGAAATCCTTCGGTAGACTGTCTCAGAGCTCTTCAGGTTATAAAATTCCTTTATTGTTTTTCTACAGATGCATTTCGGGCAAGTTTAATTTTCTAGCCCCTCTTCAATGCCTAAGGATCTCCACCTGTTTCTTCACACTTATATAGTACTTCTAGTTTCAATTTACAATGTTTTCAAAAATTTTCATTTTCTCTTTTAAGGGCGTATTACATCAAAATAATTATCATTTTGATACAGGAGTTTTATAACCTAAAGGGCTGTGAGACACAATCTACCAAAGGATTTCTTTTTTTGAATTGAAGAGACATTTACCTATTTAACAAATAATACAGTTATCATTAGAAAATTCAAATAATTTGATGAGATTTCTGCTGCTGAATATCCTCAACTAATTTGTTAATTCTTGGTTCAATTGTTTGTAATGCTATCCGCATGTAATCACAATCGATTGCATTTTTTTGCAGGCATGTAATCACAATCGATTGCATTTTTTTGTTTTTATATCCACCATAGTTGAGAACCCTTTTTCACACAAATATGCATAAATTTTGCATAATTTGGCGACCCCCAGCAAACTTCTTATGGACCCCAGGGGGCCGTGGCTCTCCTGTTAAGAAACACTGCCATAAGCTGTGTCTGAAATTTTGGATCTTTAGAAAGTAATAAACCCAATTCTGCTTTTACATGGTATGTATATTTCCAAAAAATTGTGTAAAAAAAAAAATATCTCATCTATATGGAAAAACGGAAGATTGGTTCCAGACCTTAAAAATCAGTAAAAATAATGCAATAAACCAATTTAAATTTAATAAAATAATACTGTATTTCATTTTAGTTACCTTATCCTATCCTTCTCTGATTTAGTAACACAATATAGTAAGACCCCACTTAATGTGGGGATGCATTTCTAGGGGATGCATTTAGCACTTTCCCTCACATCCCCAGCTAATGTGGGGAAAGAGCTCAATGAAACAGTGTTAAATGAGGTCATTTTAACAGAGTAAATACGGAAAGGGAAACACATGATTAAAAATAAACAAATTTTACTTCAATTTTAAGTTANCATTTCTAGGGGATGCATTTAGCACTTTCCCTCACATCCCCAGCTAATGTGGGGAAAGAGCTCAATGAAACAGTGTTAAATGAGGTCATTTTAACAGAGTAAATAGGGAAAGGAAAACACATGATTAAAAATAAACAAATTTTACTTCAATTTTAAGTTATTATTATAGTGTATTAATTTGCATAATAATACAGTAGAGCATCGATTATCCGATTCAATTGGGGACTCAGATAACTGAAAAAATCAGATAACCGAAAATAATGAAAAGAATACATTATTAGTATAGTACATTAGGATATCCCATGTAGTTAGTATATTAGTATATCGCTATTAACCAACTTCGCGTTGAATTTTCATTGATGTTTAGCCTAACAATTTTTTTTAAAATAATGTCGTCACTATTGTATCGTTAAAAATTATTTTTAAATTATTTTATTGCTCACAAAACAAACAACCACTCATAATTAGAAAATTAAGTCTTGTTTAAATACTGGCCTCCCTTCAATGGTTGAGCCATGTTGCCAGCTAAAACACGCAAAAATTTAACAAAAATAATATTAAAGTATCCAAGACATAGCCAAATATTGTAGCACCACATCATTAGCAGACATTTGAAATTTGCCAACTAGAACGGTCTGTTAACATATGTGATGGTTAATCGGGGGTCGGATAATCAATGCTCTACTGTATATGTTAAATAACACACAAACATAGGCACACAGAAATGTAAAGTTCATTTCTTGTGATGAAATTCCTGACTTTTCTGAAATTCTTGTTTTTTTGCAATAAAGTCATGTAGTTTTTCTTTTGCCGCTTTTTTTCTTTCCTTAAGCAAATGTCGGTAGCATAACACATCCAAAACATCTTGTCTCGCTTTTGCACTCCTTTCAAAATCTTGATCATTCACTACAGTTTGATCAACGATTTCTGTTATTGTTACTAAACTTTTATTGAGGAAATCTGTAGAGAAATTTTTTGGGTTCTTCATCTTCAGAATCTCCATTTTCCAGTTCTACACGAATTCCTTATTCTGCTAGTTCTTGAAGGTCATCATTGATAAGGCTCTCACCAGAAACCTGCAGTACCCTCCTTATCTACATCT
Source organism: Centruroides sculpturatus (assembly GCF_000671375.1). NCBI lineage: Eukaryota > Metazoa > Arthropoda > Arachnida > Scorpiones > Buthidae > Centruroides > Centruroides sculpturatus. The sequence continues at coordinate 572,536 of NW_019384426.1, read as the reverse complement.
CCTAGTCCTCCTGTATTGATTAGGCTGACAATTTGGTCAACCTAACGACATAGCAATAGGCTCTTCTCATTGAGAATTCTTGGATATCTTCAGCCATAATTTCTTCCACACTTCATTCATGCATTTATCAGTTAATTCTTGCCAAGCCAAGTCAATATTTCCTATGGCATCAAAATGTTATATTTTTTCCAAAATTTCACAAAATAAACATAATTTAAGGAAAGTACAGTGCTACAATGAATTGCTACCTTTTCCTGATTGGTTATTGTTCATAAATAATCGTATTATATATGAATTATGCTGCAATAATTTAAATCTGCATAAATTTTGAGCTTGTTTTTAGGCTTTGAGCAGACCACGTTATATCAAATCAGCATTAATCAAGGAAGTGTTAAGTGGGGTCTTACTGTACATGTGCAATTTGCCAAAGGAGATTGCCTCCCAGGAGGACTTTCAAAGGTAAATTGGTCCTCGTTTAGGTGTTATGCACAAAAACTATAGAAAACTCCACGTGACCAGCCTATTGGTTGTGAGCCAATCTGGTGAACCATCTACATTTATGTCCCTCTATTTATGTCTATCTACCATCTATGTCCCTCTGATTTCACCAAATTAGCATTTGGTGAAATCAGAGGGACAATTGTAACTTAGTTATCAGCAAAATTCAATAAATTTATATTAGTCATACAAATTTTATTCAACACCAAAATATCTCAAAAAATATTCTGCATGGAAATCAAACTACAATCATACAAACAGTCAAACTTAGTTTTCCTGAATTTTCCTGACTGCTCCAGTTGTGGGATAAAGTTGGAATAAAAGATTAATTGTCACTACACAGATTCAAATAAGTAAATTTTATAATTTGGCTGTTTGGTAGGAACAAACTTAAATGCAAATTCTAAGAATTTAAAAAAAAGAAGCAAATTTCTACAAAAGGAATTATGAATATTTTATCTTAGAATTAAAATCAAGTTGAGATTTTTAAAAAGACAAATTTATTGAAATGCATTACATCAAAAGAAATCATGTAAAAAGAGAATTGAATTTTTTCCAGACCATATTCAAAATCCACAGTATGGTAAAATTGACTTTATCACAGCTGTAGACCATGTTTTAAGGAGTAACAACAGTCAAAAGAACTGATGGTCTGCATGTGTTTTTTTACTGAGAAATAGTTCTGGACTTTTTTCACTTTTAAATTTTTTCCTATTTTTGAGGGTCTTCTCAGACAGACTGATTTTCTGGGGCTATATCTCATGAAGAGTGACACACAGACCATCACTTACATTTGACTTTTTTACTCCTATAGGCATGCTCTACAACTCCGATATGATCCCAACCACCTCATTGGAGCTGAAATTTTACAGTTAATATTACAATAAAAATATACAGTAATACCTCAACTTACGCTACCCTGACTTATGCGAACCCGGAGTTTTCAAATCTCGTCAATTCGTCTTTTGTTTGAGTGCCACGCAACTCTTGATTACTCACTCCTCCTACACTATTGTTCAGCTTACATGTTCGGACGTATCGTGCGGAATCAATACATAAATAACACAAAATAAATTGTAGCTATTTATGTGTTTGTAATATCTATGGAGACTTGAGAGACTATGTGGTGATTTCTTGTAACCATAAACAAATCAAAAGACGAGATAAGATTAACGAGAACATTTATTAGCTTACATACATCCAACTTGGATTTTACAAAAATTGCGAAATTATACCCTGACTTATGCGGTTATCACTTGGTCCCACTTATTGTGTAAGTTCGGGGTATTACTGTACTCGTTATTTTCAAGTAAATTTTTTAATTAAGCAATCAATGTTTGTGAAGCAAAATTCATCTTTAGATAAGTCATATATTGTTGTCTCAACCAATATTTAATGTGGAATTTAAGTCATTAAACAAGTTGTTTTAGCTCCTAATACCATTCTATCTTACAAATTAAAAATAAAAACCTAAATTAACAGACCTTATAGCATTCTTCACTTTGCATGAAAACTTTTATGTCTTTCTCATATTCATTTCTGACAGTAAAGCAGCATTCATTCATTTCCAGTTTTTCGCACATTTTCTTTGATTGCTCGCCCATTTTCATTAAATTATCATCCAGTGAATGGAAGTATACAAAGTAATTCGGATCGTTGAAAGGTGAATCTGTGCAGCTCACTGAAAAGAATAGCAAAAATTAATGTGAAGTCAAATATTTTAGTCTATAAATTTTCAATATAATAAGAAATAATGTCACTCTAGAAATGAAAGAACCTTTGAATTTTTTGTGACGCTTCAGCATACATCCTTTCTGTGGTTAGTGTAAATTTTTCTCATTATAAAGATGTCAAATATACATCATACTCACCCACAAGAAAGGGATAGAAACAATGCTCCAAAGCAAAAGCTAACCTTACCACATGACCAATAAGAGATCAATTACAAAACATGAATGAATGAGTAACAAATGAGCAGAGTCAGGAAGAATATTTACTAGAATAAAGGTTATCGTCTAGTAAAGATTCATGAAGCCTGTTTTGTAGTGCAGAGTCTAGGATATTATAAATAATATCTAAATTTATAGACTTACAGTGAAGTTTGTGAATCTTGTCCTTGTTACTACATATATGCTTGTACTAAAGAGGACAGTTTATCAGATGCAAAGCATGTGTTGCGTCACTGGCACTTATATATTCTTTAATTAAATACTCCAGAGGCCTCGTTCAAGTAAGATGCAGCTCCCAGTTGAGATTCACAAAATGAACTGTGTTTAAACTGTCATTAAATTATAATGTTATGATATTTTCTTCACCTTCAGACAATTAGATGTTGGCAATAACTTGAACCATATTTCTTTGATTCTAAAACACCCTATCAATTTAAACTTAAAAATCTTGGTGCTCTTTCATGCTAAAAGTGCATAAATGCATAGAATTACCAACAAAATTTGATTAAATAAAAATGCTGCGATAAGTACCAATATATTTACAGTATTTATATTCTGCAATACTACTATCTTGTTCTTTTGAATACATTTTAAGTGGAAAAACATCTAAAACAGCTGTTCTTGCTATACAGTCCATGGGGGTCCCCACACTATCCTCACTAAGATTTCTTGTGGCACACTCTAATGGACTCAGATCTGTTGTACCCCTAAGCTCTAGCATATATAGCTATTCCCACATCTATGTAACAACATGAACAGAGAGAAAATCATTTTGAAGTACATTGTTTTGTGCCATACATTGTGATATTTTTCATAGCTTATGAACGAACTACTTTGTCTAGTAAATGTGGAGTCTGCTGCAGCTGCTTGGTGTGTCCATATCTGTGCCATTCTTTATACTGTCATCCTTTGATGATTCATTGAAAAATTGACAAGCAATGGCTCAGTGGCAAACCATTTTGTGAACCTTCAAGTGACATCAAACCAGTTATGCTGCAGGGTCTTTTGCCATGTCCAAACTAACTGGTTTATAAAGTAGTGACATCATGCTGTTTATGACATGTAACAATGTCATAGATGTGGACACAGCTTAACAAGCCCTTCTCATAATAATAGAGCCTCACAGTTTTACATGTAAGTTGTAGACTCATAATGTAAGGCCCTAAGCTGTAGCTCATTTAGCTTATATGCAAATCAGGTCATTATGAAGATATTAATGAAGTTTGCTCACATGTAAGCAATGGCAACTGTTATGCTTTGTCCTGTAGCCATCAAGCCAATAAAAGATTCTCTTGAATCGAATGTAAGATGCATCCAAATTTCAGAGACATCAAAGTATGAAACATCGTATTTATATTAAATTTTTATGCATAACATAACACTGCTATAATTTCAAAAAAATTTATATAAATGTTGTTATCATTGCTGCATTAATTATTTAAGAGAATAAATAAATATTCAAAATTCACATAAATATTTTGCCGTGTTCTTTGATTAGAAGCAAAAGGATTGCCATATTGAATCAGGCTACTTTTCTACTTCTTTTCTACTTTACAGCTACTATTAATTACTAATAGTAGCTGTAAAGTAGAAAAGAACCAGCCTGGAGTGGGACTCTATTCCACAACTCCCATTCATCATGCATGTGTTTCCAATTACTCTGTTCAACCCTTCACTTCCAGACATATTTAATTTTACTTACAGTGCTGACTAAGGATGACTTCTATATCCTCAGTATATAACGGGTGGGCAAGCAAAAGTTCAGTGGGAGCCGAAATGTAGGTTTTGCAAAATGCATGGGAGCCACAGTTCTATACTTTTTTATTCTGTACTGCAGTTCTGTACCGTGATTTTATTATATAATATAAATATTATATAAAACAAATATTGAATTTTTTTAATAAACATATTTTCACAAAATTGTGGAAATAAAATTGTAAAAATAATAATAAAAAGAAGAAATTAACACTTTCAGTAAGAGCCACATGTAACTCAAGAAGAGCCGCATTTGCCCATGGTGGGTATATAATCACCCAATATGGATATCAGCCAGACATAGAAGTCATCCTCAGTCGGCACCATAAGTAATTATTTATGGTTATATTTAAAATTAAATATGTTGGAAGTGAAGGGTCAGATGGAGTAATTAGCCAGGTAGTGTAATTGGCAACACATCCAGATGGTAAGTGGGAGTTGTGGATTCAAGTCCCACTCCATGTCAATTCTTTTCTTCCAGAATATTGTAGATTATTTAATAAATATTAATTTATTATAATTATTTAAATTTAATGAGAGATTTGCTAATAACTGAGATTTTCAGTTATTAGCAAAGAAATTACTTTAAAACAAATGTACAGTGAGAATTTTTGTAAATTCATCACAAATTTCAGGTTTGAAAATATTAGAATTTATTTTTTAATTACTTTTATAATTTAAACTATTTATTTAAAGCAGGAATGAAGAGAATCTATGAAAGTGAGCACTAAAATGTAAGAAAAAGCAGATAAAAGATCAAGAAAATTACAACAAAATTAGATGCATTTAACTAGAAAAAATTAATGCAGTTTCTGAGTCCTTGCAAGATTCAAAAAACATCACACTAGACACATATTGTTCTTTGTATTCATCTCATGATGAGTTCCTAATGAGTTTGAATGATCAGTTTGACACAATTGAAGCAGAAGCTAAACAATTATTGCCTGATACTAATTATACAAAACAGAGACAACAATCTAAAATAAAAATTACAGGTGAATCTCAATCAAATGAAAAAGTGTTAAGTCCCAAGGAAAACATTATTTTTAATGTTTTTCTGAAAATTCTGAAAAACATTAATATGAATTTGAAACAACATGCTGAGTCTTATATGGAAATTAATCAGAATTTTGAATTTTTAATCAAAATTGACATTCCTAATGAAGAACTGAAGATGTATACAAAATATTGTCAAGCAATATCAAGGAGATATTGATTTCCCATTATATAGTAAAGTTTGGCAACTATTAGTTTCATCAAAATTAATTGAGATCGAGAATCCCTTTGGCTCATTTGTTCTTGTTATGATAATAAGAGAAAAGAGTATGGAAATTGCATTTCCAAACACTGAAACAGTTTTAAGAATTTATTTATGCTTGATGATTACCAACTGTTCTGGTGAGAGAAGATTTTCAAAATTAAAATTAACCAAAAATGACCTAAGGTGAACCATAGCCCAGAATACCTTAAACAATTTCACTTTAGGCCTATTATACAGCAATGTTAATAAAATAAAATCCATTGATTCTGATTTATTAATCAATGAATTTGCCAAAGAAAAATGTAGAAAAAATTTTTGTAAAACAAATTGTAATTTTTTATACCACATTGAATTTTATAATAAAAAAATTTTTTTAAATATTAGTTTTCATAGTTCGTAAAGTCTCACTGACCTCTCAACTCAATAATCTAGGATTAACTTTTAAATCAGATCAGGTATTTTAATATACAATTTATAATATTTCTTATGTGAATAAGTCAAATAAAATTTATTTCAGAGATGATTATTGTTTTTAAGGCCCCAAAGTCTTGCTCATCTTAGGGCCCCCAAAAATGCAAATCCAGCTCTGTTCATTATACTGTATTTTCTTGCAATTAATGTCTGAAAAATCAGCTGTGTTTTATATTTAATGTCAAATGAAACTTGCCAGTTTGATGACTAAGAAAGAGTAAATTGCAGCATAATTGCCATTACTCTGCACTTGCATGTGAGCAAACTTTGTCACTCTCATTCATTCTGTGCATTCAAATAAAATTTGGGACTATACACTAACCAATGCCAAATATCAGGCTAGAAACAGCTATAATATTAATAATTTATAAGACAATTTAGCATTAGAGTTAAGCATTAGGCACCATCTCTTGATAAATTTAATAATTATTATTATAATTAAATAATTTAAATATTTTAGAACTACTGGAAGAAAAGAATTGGCCAGGAAAATTTGGGACTATTTTCCCAAATTTTTATTATGTATAATAAATATTTGGGAATATATTAAATGAATATATTAAAAAAAAAAGCAAGGAAATGTACTGCAGTGTGTAATTAAATATATTGCACTCATTTACTATTGTATTTTTATCAAAATAAAAGTTGTACACAACCTACAACAATCTAAATTTATAGATTTATCCAAACAATCAATACACAAAAATGTTTCAGCATTAAGTTGCTAGTCCTTATACTATAAATCATGTTATGATCATGGGCATATGCAAACATTGCTTAAGAGTGTTCATTTATCCAAAATTTTACACACAAAAAACAAATGCAAATTTTTAATTTGTCATCACTGATAACCTTTTCCTTTTTGTTCCTGTTTTTTTTTTTTTTTGTTCTTGCTTTACCCACATTTGGAATGTATTTGCCCCTGCTCTCAATTCAAATGCCCACAGTTATGATGTTATTAATAATTCAAGTTAAAGGAACTTATAATTTTTCTGAAAATTTGTAAACATCTGTAATGTATTCATTCATTTACTTCTACATTCTGTAAAATGCTAATTTCAATTCAACTGGGGAATTATTTCACTAAGAAAACATCTTTGAAAGGACATTTAACCTCTATCACAGCTGTTATGACATCAATTCATCAATTATGGATGAAGCAATAGGTAACAGCTGTGAACTTCTAATGATTCTTCTAGATTTTTAAAGTTATTTTTAGCATTTTCTGTAATATGTTCATTCCTGATACAACATAAAAGCTTATCTTATTATATATATCTGTATGACTGTCCTCTACTAATTATCATTAAAATATTTAATTATCTAATAACATAACAAATTTTAGTTCTATACTCACCCAATCACCAAACTATAAAAACAAGATAAAAATTATGCAACTTGACTGCATCCAGATACAAAAACCAACAAGACAAGTTGACAGCATGACACACTTCTCTACTAATTCACTGAACTTACCGGTGTTTGTTCACACTCCTAAATATTTATCATGTATAATTGATAAGTTTTAAGGCATTATCTGTGCATAGATAACCATTTATATACTTTGGAATTTATTCTTGATTTAATAAAACTATTAATTGATAATAAAATATGAAGAAAAACATGTTTTACAAATTATTTGTACAAAGCTAAACACTTTAAATATTTACTTGATTTACATTTTATGTACTTTAAATCTATAATTTGTACATTTTTCAGTGAGGAAGTAATAATTAGTGGAGCCATCACTCAAATGACTTCCCCTCTTATAGCAACAGGAGCAAAAATTTTCATTTTACGACAAATAAAAATGTGGACAGACAACTTTCCTACTATGCAAATTGCTGTACAACTATATTAAAGAACAAGGTTATTTTATTAATTATAAATTATATGATAATTTTTTTAACATTTCAAAAATCAGCAATTTTATCTATAAAACTATTGCAGTTCCCATAATGTCATGTTATTGGTATACAATTTAATTTTATAGATGGTAAGATAAACTATATATATTAATTAACAAAACAAAAAAAAAAATTTGTATTTAAAATGACATCATCTAGCAATCTGGGTCAAATACAATGAAAGAAAATGGCAATAATACAAACATTCCAGCAAAACAAACTATCATTACATAAGTTTTGAATCTAAATTTATATTATTTCAAGCAATAATTTCAAATAAATTATTACAAGGATATTTGCTACTCCTTGACAAGAATCTAGAGATTAAATCAACTTTCATGAAATCATAAGTGCATCCGGAAATTTTAATAAGGAGGGTAAGGCATCAAACACTCTTGAAACAAATGTTATCTCACTAAATAATATTGAAATGATAATATAATCTTATTTTAACATTTACAATATTATATCATTGAGGAGATAATTTACTACGTGCATATCATAAATATAAAAAACCATTCAACATTTGATAACTCATGCAGGTTCTCGTGTCTTTGTCACGAGGAAGTGTACTTGTTTGCATAATGACTAAGATTATAATTACAATAAAACCTCATTATTTCAATATCGGATAATTTGAAGTCAAGTCTATAATCCTTGACCAAGAGAATAGGATTTTGCATGTATTTTAGTTGGATAATTCAAAATACATTTACAATGAAATTCAAAGTAGTTATCTGGTGACCTGCAAAAATTTTGTTTAATTCAAAATCTTCCAAAATATTATATGTTTATAAGGAAAGTTTCCATGCCCAAGTGGCAGTTTCAATTTCAATTTTACCAATTATGCATTGTTGCTTTATTGGACGTCCATTGAAAATCATTCAGACATTGTACAGTACATGTCACCAATGAAGAGAGAATTATTGAAACAATAGACTTTTGCAAAAAATGTCTGAAATAATTAAATGCCAAACAGATTTCTTCCATAAAAATAAAAAAAATTCCAAAGTCCAATAAATACATGTGCATATTCAGGATAGAATGTGTACAGTACTGTACATAGCTTTAGCCATTACTAGAGCTTGTTTTCAACTCATCACATAATTTTTGTAATCTTGATAGTGAATTCTTCATAGAACTAGCCATTGGTCCTCTAGACCAGTATTTTTCAACCTTTTTTATCTCACAACACACTTGAAGCTATAATTAAATTTCTGCAGCACAAATTTTCACTGAAAAATTAACGTGATTTAAAATTGTGTTTGAAAACATTCTATCACCGTATTACTTGCCATTTAATCTAATTCTTTTTGTCTGTATATTTTGTGAATTAAATAAAACAGTATTGTTGTTCCTTAAAATAGCAGCAGGTTACAACAATAGTTATTTAAATTAATAATTTTCATTTACATAACAAAAGTGTTAACATTAAGTCTTTATTTGCATTTAAAATTTGCATGATAATTGCCTTTAGAAACTTGCCCAATGTCTTGATATTTCTAAGTTAAAATAATTTTAACTAAATATATTAGATTACAGTAGTGGCATTAATTCTCGACACATTTAGTAATTGGCATTAATTCAAGACATTTTTTTTGTATTGTCAGAAAAATGCTATTTTGATATTTAAACAGTCATTCTAACAATATATTTATACATCTTAATTCAATATGTAACAAGTTTAACAAGTTAGAAGACTTATAATTTTTTTATACAAGAATTTCTGAATTAACCTTTTGATCAATAGTAAGAGCAATATTACATGTCATATGTTTATCTTAACAAATCACAGGATAACACATAGGTATGTTTCGGTATTCAATCAGGAGAGTTTGAGCAACCACACATCACAGTTTTGACATTTTTAGCAGGCATTGTTTTCACAAGAGAGATTTATAAATTTTGAGGTTATTTGAATATGATAAAACTGAAATTATGGCTCCTGACAAAACAAAACCGGCTGATTGTTCTCTGGCAAAAAAAACAATGCTACACATGTAAACAAATAGCAATTATCCGCCCATATCCCGAGATATCTCGGGCATGGACTTTAAGGGGATGGCCATTAAAAAAGCCTTGACTTATAACTTTTCCTAAAATGTATGGATCAGCATATATACATCGTTATCTATGATCTGTGCAAATCTCATGAATTATTTTTGCTGCGAAAATATTTTATGACGATTTATTAATTAGGTAATTAATCGCGCTATGTTTTTTATGGGTCTTTTAATCAAATTAATTAAATCGTTCTAAACTTCTATTTCACCGATTTGACTTCGGTAAAATTTTTTAAAACGCTATTGGATGTTTTTTATGACATCAGTGGGTTTTTTTTTTTGGTTCAGTAGAATTTTTTCCCCATACCTTTTTTTCGGTCCCCTCGTAATTTAATAGCATTAAAATCGACAATATTGTGTTATATTTGAACAGATGCGGTAAGTTAGCTCCCCTCGTGCTTTAGACCAATTTCCCCTGAAGCATACATGAGAACTACCCGGGAAAGCAGACTCCAGCTGTTCTCAAGGTCAACCAGATTGTAAACAATGTAGATTGCATGTGTGAAATTTCACGCCTTGTTAAACGAAAGAATAACAATCCTTACAGCTATATTTCTCAAATAAAAGCATTTATTTTAAATTATTTTTATTATTTTATATACTAGGACTATGCATTCCCCATCAGCATTGCACAAAAATAAATTGAAATCTATAAAAGTACAGTAGAGCCTCGATTATCCGACCCTCGATTAACCGCCACCTCGGTTAACCGACCGTCCTAGTCGGCAAATTTCAAATGTCCGCTAGTGATGTGGCGCTACAATATTTGGCTATGTCTTGGCTACTTTAATATTATTTTTACGTGTTT
>NW_019384426.1:547291-558641 GCF_000671375.1 Centruroides sculpturatus | reverse complement strand
CAGGGGTCGGCAACCTGCGGCTCGCGAGCCACATGCGGCTCTTTGAATGTGAAGCTGCGGCTCTTTAGTTCCATACGCAAATATTATTTATTTTATAAAAAAAAAAAAAAAAACATTTAAAAATCGTTCTGAATCAATTAACGAGGATTAGGCACTGATTCTATCTCTCAGCCACTTGTACTCGCTTTTCACCGCACCCCTCCCCCGTGACACGCATCGTCACTGTCGTCAGTCAGTCAGAAGCTCTCAAATGACGCCGTCATCGGATGTTTCTATGAGGTTTAATTCGCTTTCGACGCAAGACAATTTTTCTTATGAATAAATAGATTAGTTTCTTTTTATCAAAAAACTTTATTTATGCAAGTACTATTTATTGTTGGCAAGAAAAAAATTTTGTGGCTCTTTAAAAACTGAAATTTTGTAAATTGTAATTTTTGGCTCTTCCGACTCAAAAGGTTGCCGACCCCTGCTCTAGACGAGTAATTCCTATTGAAGCACTGAAGCTTCTTTCATACTTTATTTTCAGGTCTTCCTTTGAATGTAATTTTGTTACATTTTCATTGTTTTCATTAAGCAAATGCTGTAAAGAGTAGAAGTCTGTTTATGTTTATGTTTTAAGCATTATTTTTGTTATTATTTTGTTTTTTGGGGGACATTTTATTACATTTTTAAGGATGGAAAACTCCCAAAAACCGTAACAATACTATTAATTCAAAATTAAAACATTCACTTGAATACGTGATTGATCCCATAACACTCAAATATGTAAATAGGATTGTATGCCAGAAAAAAGACAACACAACAGTTCAACAGAGAGGTGTATAGCTCCTGAAAGTGATCTTGAGGGTGTGAAAGCTAACTACTTTGGACCAAACTGTCTGGCATTATTTTTGGTAAATTGCTTAACTCATAAGAGGTGTATTCTTTGTTTTTGAATTTAGTGATACTGGTGGAGAATTAATTAACTGTATGTCCAGAGTTGGGAAAAAGAATTTCTCTTTATTGATTGCTTTTTTATTTTGCTTGTTTGAATATTTGAAATATATATTTATTACTAACTTCTTATATATATATAAACAACAAGAATAATTATAAACATTATAGTTCAACTTAATAAATATTGTCATAAATTTTTGCTTATATAAGTGTCATTTTGATTTTTTTGTAATTCTTTGTCTTCCATTAAGTCACAGGAATTACTCACCACAACCCAAGTCCGTGCTTGGTACTTGATAGAATCCCAATTTTGTGTAACACAACTTTTTTCAGACATAGTTTTGATCGCATGAGATGTTACAATACTAACTGACAGTTTTTTCAAAATAGCTGAAATTACTAAGTAATAACTCATAATATTAATGCATTTGTAAACAAACAGGTGTAACTGTGTAAGATAATTTTATTCAAGAATTACAAAAAACATGAATTCAAAAACGTTCGGATAATTTGAAAATGTGTTGTTTTGGTCCTTGAGTTTTGAAATAATGAGGGTTTTACTGTAATATTTTGGACAATTGTAAATTTATCTGTTATAAATGACAACAGAATCATTTGATAGTATTTATAATCAATAAATATCTAAATAAACTTACTGTTCAAAATATTTAGTAGAATTATTATATTTGAAATACATGTCAAAAACAATCCAAGTTCTTCTCATTATAAAAACAAAATCAAAAGACTGCTTTAATGGAGTCTAAAAAATGAAAAAAAATTTTCATATTAGTATACACCAGTGTATATAATAGCTTCATTACTTTAAAGTACTAACTTTAGAATAATGAAGCCATCATTGGATATCTTACAAATATGGTGACAGAAATTTTGGTATTTCAGAATTTCTGTATTATCGTGAAGTAAGCATGCCAAGATTATGAGAGAGAGACTGGCAAAGTGGCATTGCAACACTCAATTCAGATTAATCTGATACAATTTACATTTTCATTGGATTACTAAAAGCTATATTGTTGATATTTTTGTATTTATATTCTTTCTACAAATTATTTTGCACTTCATACTTTGTATAATTGTTCTTTCTCTCAGAATGGAAGCTAATCTCTTGTATTTTCTTAGTTTTTTCATAAACATATTAATTTCTTATATTTCTAATTTGTTTATCTTATAATTAAATCTCCTGCAAAACTGTTTATTAGTTTCACTGCAAATCTTATCAATGAATTATGCAATTATGTATGATATATGCTTCAGCAATCCACACTCCAAGATCTGAGTTAAAATCCAGAAGTGTTGCTCATCAATGGAAGCAAGTAAAAACAGATGTTTAGTCAGATGCAAACCAAGCAATATCAAAGCAAACTGATCGGAGGTGATGTCAAACAAAATTTGTTCAACTGTCATAGAGTCGACCATCAATTGCCCAATCAATGACTATGACTCTATGTCCCTTTGACAAAAACTAGATGGTCTCTTTAATGACTCTTAGATGCAAGAAGCTAGATTTTTCAGGCAATCATCAGAGATGCTCTTGTGCAGTGAAATATTTATGGCACAAGAAATTCTCTACAGCAGTGAAATATTTATTTTGGCTATAAGCTGCAATTTTGATTTGGAAAGTTTCTTGACTAATTATCATACATATGAGGTCATTATACCAAAATAATTTAAATGATTGAAACTATAAAACACATATATTGCTTATTAATTTATTGCCAATAAAAAACACAAAAGAGGCTGTACACAAAGCTCTAAACAACTCAATTTTCATCATTTTGTAAACAAACTACCAAGCAATAGTTCATAAAGGGATAGATAAAATGTTCATTGGTTCTTTAGAACTAAGTGATACTTTAGGTTTCATCGATAATCTATCCAAAAACAGTTGGCGAAATCTGAAACTGACAAAAAACCGAGGCAATTATTTCCATATGAATCAATGTAAATCCAATTAATTCATTCTAGACACTCCAAAATACATACCAAAAACACATTTTACAGAGAATAAATATAGTGTTTAATAACAAAGATAATAAGAAATTAATATAAAATGAATATAAAAGACTAATGTAAAGAATAAATGAGCGTTCAACATGGAATTTCCCAAGATAGAGCTAAAAGGAAAGGAAAGCAATGGAATTGGGCGTATTCAAAATCTCAGTATCAATCCAGCAAGATACTGCCAGAAGTGATGCAACTGCTGGCGTTTTCTATAGAACAGAAACGCTGACTGCCTGAAATTTCAGGAGAAAAAAACAATAAAACTGGAAAATGATGTGGGCTTCCACATTACATTAAATTTATTTTTGAACTTATTTAAATAGAACAAAAGCAGAAAAATAAAAATTTTGAAAAGAGAACTAGAGATAAAGACTTTTTAAATTTCCATAGGAGTTTTAAATAATTAAATCAATCCTAAGCTTACACTTTAACAACTAAAAAAATTATGTGATGTCTTAGGTTAATATATTAGTATATTAAAATATTCTATTAATTAATGTATTAACCGTATATTAATTTATTCAGAGTTTATTCATCAACAAATAAATTCAATTCAAAATTGTCAACCCAAAATAGAGCTCTTATGAGCCTCATGGAGGTTGCCATCTTATTTGCTGGTGTATCGAGCACCAAAAAAGACACTTGCAGCAATCAGAAGTCATCTGAGATTTTGAACAGAGGTGCTGAGAAGTGCTGGCTGCATGATGAGATTTTGAATATGCCCATTGTTTGGCTAGACACGTGGGAAATGCTCACACAACAAGAAACAATGCCACACTGAGCAGGAAAAAATGTGGTTTTGCAAAATTAGCAGTGAGGTCATGTGGGCACGCCAATGAAATCCGAGGCAACCAATGAAAACAGAGAAATTTTGCAAAAAAAACATGGACGAAAACCAAAACCAATGATAACCGAGGTATCACTGTACATCATGAGTGATTCACAAGAGTCAACATCACCAGATTGTCAAAAGAAAAGTTATATGGCCATAAAAATTGCCTCTGACATCACACTGAAAGCAACCACATTGACTAGTTTGCACTGGGCTTTATACTGTGCATAATACAGGCCATATAATTCATCTTCTGATAATAGAAATCCAAAATTAATTCAAAACTGTACAGACTAATCATGAAAATTATCTTGATTATCAATCCATGACCCTACAAAATGGCATCATACAATGTGTATATATTCTATGTAATCCAATTTGGTAGATTTATAGATAAATAATCAAAGTTAACAGTTATATTAACTACAAAAACAAGTTTTACAAAGAAACGTACTTGCTTATCTATGATCAAAACTGTATAAAGTTAAAAGTTTTTCAAATCTATTCATATGACTATTTATCCAATGATAAGTAATGATAAGTGCAATGCTTAATTTCCCTTGTGATTATAGAAGATAAAAGATCAATAAATTAAATTAACATTCTAATTCTTTATTGTAGAGTTTTGTTTTGAAAAGAAAAAAATAACAAAATAAACAAAATAAACTAATAAAATAATGCTTATTGATAAGATTCGATAATGTTCGTATAATTAGATATTTATATAAAGACACTGGTGCAATTACAGCTGTGTTTCAGCAAAGAATTTTATTGTTTCAAGACCAATTTTTAGTGCCAATTTAAGAAAATTTTAATATAATCAACAATATTCATTTTAACAAACATTGCTAAACCCGATATATAATATAGCTAAACACCAACCAAATGCCGAAATTCTATCGGGCTAGAAATTAGTCTAGTTTAAGGCTAATTACTAAATGAATATTTTAATTCATTTTAACATTCTCTTACATATGAATGAATTTCATTTATTTTTCATAGAATGGGACATTTTGATGATGGAAATCTATGTTTATATGAGTATGTAGATGGTGCCTAATGCCTCCCTCTAGTGCCAAATTTATTTGTAATTCATAATTAATATTTCCAAATTACAACCTGATTATTTACGCCAATCATAGGTGTCTATTTGATAAGCATCAGGTTTCGATAGATGTTTATATCTGAAATCTATGTTTAAATATAACATGCAGCAGAATGTTTATGATAAAGTGCAAGTCAAAATATCCAGGATGTGTAGCTAATTAATTTAAAATAGTTATCTTTATATTATTCTGTTTGTTTTTTACTGTTTTAATGATAAATTATGTTGAAAATCCAACATAATTTATCATTAAATTATCATTATTATTATTCATATTTTAATTGTTTAACAAAGTTAAACAATTTCAAGTCTATAGACTCATCTTCAGAGAAAACACAGAAAAATAATTTTAATTAGGTTATTAGTTAAATTATACTAATTACAGTCACATTCCTTTGTAATTAATTTTATATTGACACTCTGTTGGATGCTCCCTAATAAATGAGTATGTAGACTGGGAAATGATTGGGATTTAAATGAGACAAAAAAACTGACATTTTAATGCTTTAATTTGCTTAGTTGCTCCAATACACAGTTTTTATTTATTTATTTTCTAAGAATGAAGCAGTCTTTTGTCTCTATTAGTTTATATAGACTAAAATAACTTGCAACTTACAATATAAAGCTAGTATTGCTAGCTCATTATTTGCAAATAAGCAAAATCCAGCTCTAATATCAAGCAAGACTTTCTAGATCAGTGGTTCCCAAAGTGGTTGCTACTGCCCCCCTGTGGGCAATGAGTAAATCTAGGGAATAAAAAAAAAAACAAGTGGGTGGCAGGGAGCACTGGAGACAGGATACTGAGCAGTAACTAAAGTATTAAGTTCATTGACAACCTTTCTTTTGTTGGATAAGAAGAAACATTGCATTTAATGGCTTTGAGTGGATAACAACTTATGGTAAAGATACAAACCATGAGATTTGCAGAAATGTTTTTCTAGAAATATGTCCAAGCATTTCTCACACAAGGAAAATGGTTAGGAGGCATTGGAGTATGGTTGGGGAGCATTGCATATAAGTTTATGGAACTAAGGGATGGTGGCTCAAAAAAGTTTGGGTATCACTAGATAATGAAGATCCAAAGCTTCCATCTCTTTAAAACATATCATACAAAAGATTGAGCTTTTGTATGATATTTTTTAAAGAAATTTCAGGAACATTATTTTCCTCAATCACAAAACTACAGACTACAATGCCAACAGGAAATATTCTTGGAGATAATCAGATGGCCAAGTGGTTAGGGTGCCAGTCCACCACTCTGAGTACCCCGAAACAAATCCGGATGGGTCAAAAATATCTTCAGGAAATTTCTAGAGGTTGTATGGATATGTTGGAACCTGTCCCTCGCCACCCAGTTGACCAGTTGTCCCACATCACCCATTGTGAGCCTGGCCAAATACATAATGGGCTTGCTAAGAAAAAAAGCCCTCTTAATGACCACAAGGTGGAAAGAGTTAAAAAAGGTCATACCCTCAAAAAACCCCATTAACAATTCCTTCAACTGTAATAAATGTAAATATGTACATCCAAAGTGAGATTTGAACCTTTAACAAATTAAAAGTAATGTTTTCTTCGGGTTAATAAATTATTTTAAATTTTCTCTTAATTAAAACTCCGATTAATGTTTATCTTAGAACAAAACAAGTAAAATAAAAAAAATCTTTATTCTTGATAAAAATTAGGCAAGGCTTGAACAATACTGTACATGTTTACATCTTGGCAAGTGTCAGATGTTTGATGCCACTTATCCAGAATGTAAGTAACTTGATCCATTCAGTAACATATACAACAACCCAATTAACTTGTAATGTCAATCTGCCATATTATTTATCAGGCTATTTTAAGGCTAATGTAATAATTACATTTAAAGCAATTTGGTAGAGTAACTGGTAATGCAGTTGCACTGTAAGCAGGAGTTGTAGGTTTGAGTCCTGCTTCAGGGTTAATGTTTACAGTACTTCTGAAATATTCTAAATTTAAATTAAAAATTAATTTAGTTCTAATTATTAAATCTATCATTATAAGGTACCTCTAGCCAAACTACTTTATATGTATTACATTAGATCATGGTCCCCGACCCTATGCCTATGGGCACTATAGCGCCCACCGCTGTGCAACACGATAAAAATATTTCAGTTTTCAATAAAATGCTATGTAAAAGTTTTCTCATTTTTAGTGATTAACCACACAAAAGTAGAAATGGCATCCAACACAGATAAAAGCACAAAGCGAAATGCAACTGATCTCTTTTTCCCCTTGCGCCAAATCTTTGCCAACCTAATTTCCCATACCTAAAATGAAATGAACCATCTGTTTCTATGGTTGTCGTGATGACAACAAAGACATTTGTCTCGTGAGAGACAGACAGTACTGTGGTTTGTGCTGTGAGATAAACATTCATTCAACGTATCTACTTCATTATTTATTCATAATTATATGCTCATATTTTTTGTATACTTTGTTGTTTTTAAATACTTCCTTATTTTTACCCCAAAATGAGTAGATCAAGTAAAAGACAACGGACCTATAATTTTAATACTGAATGGGAACATATTGCTTCGTCAATTTAAAAGACAAATGTTATTTGTTTGGTGTGTGGAAAAAGCGTCGCAGTGTCGAAAAAACATAATGTTGAATGTCATTTCCTGACAATTCATGCTACTTTTAAATAGAACTATCCACTTAAATCTGAAATGAGAAAGAAAATAGATCAGCTAAAATCAAATCTGTCCATTCAATAGTCAGTTTTCACTAGGCCTGTGTTAAGATCTAAAAATGCCACTATTGCTTATTCTTTAAAAATTTCTCACATACTCGCAAAAAAGAAAAAGCCTTTCCAAGATGGTGAGTTGTTAAAAGAAGCATTTCTTACTGGTGCCGATTGCTTATTTGAGGGATTTTCCAACAAACATGAGATCATGTCAGCAATACAAGACTTACAGTTGACAGATACAAGAAGAATACAAGCCATTTCAAAGGACATGCAAACTCAGTTAAAGAGTAACTTGGAAATATGTGAGTGGTTCTCACTACAATCTGACAAAGCTACAGACATATCAGACAGAGCACAGTTAGCAGTTATGATGAGAATGGTATTTAGTGACTTTACTATAAAAAGAAGATCTACAACCCATGAAAAGATGAACAACAGTTGAGGATATCTATAAAATATTTATAACATATGCAAAGTCAATAGATATGCCTCTCCAGAAGCTGTCTACAATAACCACTGACAGGGCACCAGCAATGGTTGGTAATGTCAATGGATTTATTGCCCTCTGCATAAAAGATGAATAATTTCCAAACTTTATGTCATATCACTGTATTATACACCAGGAAGTTTTGTGTGGTAAAATACTACCCTTCGGACATGTCATGAAAATAATTACAAAAATAGTCAACTTAATTCGTGCAGCTCCTTTGCAACACCACCTTTTCAAGGCCCTATTAGAAAATCCTGAAGATCCTGATCTCATTCTACATACTCAAGTATGTTGGCTCAGTAAAGGCAAAGTTCTTGCTAGATTTGTAAATTTAATTGAAAAAATAAAAAATTATCTCAATGCCAAAAATCAAATTTTTTTGAATTTTTTGTAATGAAAATTGCATCATTCAAAGAAATTACTATATAGCTCTTTATGGGTAGGAATATCATTGAAAATTAATGAAAACGATAAAACTAAGAAATGCTAAAAATAAAAAAATATATTTAATTATAGGATAAAAATATTTACATTTGTTAAATTTTAATAACAGCATCAGCCGAATGAAGAGTTTAAAATAAAAATATTGTTTTTTACTAGAAGAATATAAAATGAAATCAGTAAGGAGTAGAGCCAAACACACTTCAATCTAAAGAGGAAGATCAACTACTCAAACCCAACAATAAATTACTAAGTCTGATCTGTTAAGGCAATAAAAAACCTAAAATAAAAATGACAGAAATCACTCAAAAAAAGATGTGCCCATACGAATACATCTGTCAGAACAGAGCAGCGTAGTTACAGATAAATCGTAGCAGCGTCTCTTCTATTGCTTCTAACTAAATTAGCAATAAAATAATAGTAGAGTAACAAGTACATGAAGATCTAAAGATGAAGCCCGTGCTTTAAAAGGTAATATTATTATAAATGACTGTGTTTTAACAATGTATAGCTTATATAACCTTTATGATGAACTCTGTTAATTAACAGTGCAAGAGTATGGAAAATAAATTAACTCTTTAAATAACACTTTAAAATTTCTTTAATTTTTTTAAAGCAGTAAAATTTTATGTGTTTTCAGGAATTTTCAGTCTGTTTTTCTAGAATTTTAAGCTATTTTTGTATCAGAAATTTGATTTTCAAGTTTTTAATACCTTTTTGTTCATATTTTATGCTGCAATGGTACAAATATTTCAATTAAAACTTATTTTAGTTGGAATTTTTGTTAAAAATCTGAAAAACATCAATAAGTTATCATCAGTAACATATAAATAAAGAAAATAAATATTTTAATAAGTACTGTAAATACATGCCAAGTTTCCATGTTATCAAGTTAATAAAGGAAACATTTTAAAGTCAAATATTTGAATTATTTTAACGTTAAACATAATACTTACCGAATAGCAAGCATGTTAAATATATAAAAAACACTTTCTTCATTATTGAAAGTATTCAAAAAAACATTCACAGAAACTGAACAAACGTTAAAACAATACAGCAGTCGTCATAACTTGTTGTGATAGGTGGTTCCGGTTATCAACGCCAGGTGGCGCGGCTATAATTATTAGTGGAAACATGGTTCGTTCATTTAGGGTTATTTGTAGCACATTAAATATATTAAAATATTTTTTTTTAATTTTATTTATGTATAAATATTTAGNAGCGGAAATAATTCTTTCATACAAAAAATAAATTTTCTGTGGATTTCTTAGTTGCATTTGAATCGGAACAAGGGTATCAAAGGAGTTAAATCGAGTGGTGGAGCTACAAAGTCAGCTGTGAGAAGAACCTGCAAATGCTTTGCTGAGATGGGATTGACAAAAACAACTCCAAGAACAGACAGAAAACCAAAATTAACTGAGCATGATATGAGCAGAATCTGTTGTCTCTCCCTGCAAGACTGTCACATCAACAAACTCCTGAAGACATCTGGCATGCAAATTGTAAACAGAACCATTAGAAAAAGCTAGGTGACAATGGTCTATGAGCAAAGACAACCAAGAAAGAAGCCATACCCAACAAAAAACAGGATGAAATGCTCTGGCACACAAGGAGTGGACACGAGAAAACTGGGGCAAGATTATTTGGAATGACAAGATAAAAATTTGTATCTCTGGAAATTCATTTGTCACTGAGCCAGTGAAGACATTTTGCCCAAGTGCACTATGGCAACCATTAATTAAGCATCCTGCGAGTGTAATGGTGTGAGCTTGAATGGTCAGACAATGGTATTTGACATCTTGATGGCAAAAAATATCAGTAAGTAGTGTTGAAAACTAAACTGCTGCCCACTAATGGGAATTTCTTTGAAAGTGATGCATCTTTCAGCAGGATGGAACACCATCTCATACAACCAGAAGTTGACTAGTGGTTCAGAGACCAAAATATTACTATCTTGCCTTATCCAGGAAATAGTCCTAGACAAGGCAAGATAGTAATTCCAATAAAAAATGTGTTTCTAGTCCAAAAATGATGGTGTCAGGCCACAATCCCAGTAACAAAACAGAGTTGAGAGAAGCCATCATCCAAACTTGGTTCAGGATGATCATGCAAGATCTCAGACATATGGTGGATTAAGTGCCTCAAAGAATTGAAGCAGTGATAAAAGGGAAAGGTTATCCAACAAAATATTAAAAATAAACTATTTTACTTCCCAGTATGTATTTCAAATAAAATCTTATGGATAAAGCATTTTTGTAATATTGTTGTTTTACTAAATGATTTTACTAAAGTTTTCCAAATTTATAGTGTCAAATTCAACAGAAAACATTCTAATACATCATCCTTTCATTAGAATATTAAACACTGTGTGAAATTCATGAGTATAATGATAATTGAACAAATCTACTAACAGTGTCCAGAATTAATGCCATTATTGTATACATACAATTATAGATACATTTTTGATTTAAATAAAATTTCATTTTAAATGAAATAACCCAGTGTTATGCACATATAATTTTGCTTATGAATATACAGTGGTGCCTCGTACAACATACTTAATCCGTTCCAGGTGCACGTTCGTTAAGTGAAACGTCCGTTATACAAAACGCATTTTCCCATAGAAATACATGTTAAAACATATAATTTGTTCCGCAGCATAAAATAACCGTAGTGTACCATAAAAAATGAAAATGGAGCAGACACCAATTATGCCGGGTAGTCAGATGTTGTGAGGAGGGGGTGGAAGAACACTTTCTTTACACATTCATACAGATACAGACTTTTTACACATTGCAGCGGATCTTTTTTTTT
>NW_019384426.1:527277-539757 GCF_000671375.1 Centruroides sculpturatus | reverse complement strand
GCCGATTGCTTATTTGAGGGATTTTCCAACAAACGTGAGATCATGTCAGCAATACAAGACTTACAGTTGTCAGATAACACCGTTACAAGAAGAATACAAGCCATTTCAAAGGATATGCAAACTCAGTTAAAGAGTGATTTGGAAATATGTGAGTGGTTCTCACTTCAATTTGACGAGTCTACCGACATATCAGACACAGCACAGTTAGCAGTTATGGTGAGAATGGTATTTAGTGACTTTACTGTAAAAGAAGATCTACTAAAAATATTACCCATGAAAGGACGAACAACAGGTGAGGATATCTATAAAATATTTATAACATATGCAAAGTCGATAGATATGCCTCTCCAGAAGTTGTCTGCGATAACCACTGACGGAGCACCAGCAATGGTTGGTAATGTCAATGGATTTATTGCCCTCTGCATAAAAGATAAATCATTTCCAAATTTTATGTCGTATCACTGTATTATCCACCAGGAAGTTTTGTGTGGTAAAATACTACCCTTCGGACACGTCATGAAAATAATTACAAAAATAGTCAACTTAATTCGTGCAGCTCCTTTGCAACACCACCTTTTCAAGGCCCTATTAGAAAATCCTGAAGATCCTGATCTCATTCTACATACTCAAGTATGTTGGCTCAGTAAAGGCAAAGTTCTTGCTAGATTTGTAAATTTAATTGAAAAAATAAAAAATTATCTCAATGCCAAAAATCAAATTTTTTGAATTTTTTGTAATGAAAATTGCATCATTCAAAGAAATTACTATATAGCTCTTTATGGGTAGGAATATCATTGAAAATTAATGAAAACGATAAAACTAAGAAATGCTAAAAATAAAAAAATATATTTAATTATAGGATAAAAATATTTACATTTGTTAAATTTTAATAACAGCATCAGCCGAATGAAGAGTTTAAAATAAAAATATTGTTTTTTACTAGAAGAATATAAAATGAAATCAGTAAGGAGTAGAGCCAAACACACTTCAATCTAAAGAGGAAGATCAACTACTCAAACCCAACAATAAATTACTAAGTCTGATCTGTTAAGGCAATAAAAAACCTAAAATAAAAATGACAGAAATCACTCAAAAAAAGATGTGCCCATACGAATACATCTGTCAGAACAGAGCAGCGTAGTTACAGATAAATCGTAGCAGCGTCTCTTCTATTGCTTCTAACTAAATTAGCAATAAAATAATAGTAGAGTAACAAGTACATGAAGATCTAAAGATGAAGCCCGTGCTTTAAAAGGTAATATTATTATAAATGACTGTGTTTTAACAATGTATAGCTTATATAACCTTTATGATGAACTCTGTTAATTAACAGTGCAAGAGTATGGAAAATAAATTAACTCTTTAAATAACACTTTAAAATTTCTTTAATTTTTTTAAAGCAGTAAAATTTTATGTGTTTTCAGGAATTTTCAGTCTGTTTTTCTAGAATTTTAAGCTATTTTTGTATCAGAAATTTGATTTTCAAGTTTTTAATACCTTTTTGTTCATATTTTATGCTGCAATGGTACAAATATTTCAATTAAAACTTATTTTAGTTGGAATTTTTGTTAAAAATCTGAAAAACATCAATAAGTTATCATCAGTAACATATAAATAAAGAAAATAAATATTTTAATAAGTACTGTAAATACATGCCAAGTTTCCATGTTATCAAGTTAATAAAGGAAACATTTTAAAGTCAAATATTTGAATTATTTTAACGTTAAACATAATACTTACCGAATAGCAAGCATGTTAAATATATAAAAAACACTTTCTTCATTATTGAAAGTATTCAAAAAAACATTCACAGAAACTGAACAAACGTTAAAACAATACAGCAGTCGTCATAACTTGTTGTGATAGGTGGTTCCGGTTATCAACGCCAGGTGGCGCGGCTATAATTATTAGTGGAAACATGGTTCGTTCATTTAGGGTTATTTGTAGCACATTAAATATATTAAAATATTTTTTTTTTTAATTTTATTTATGTATAAATATTTAGAATAATTTTTAAAAATTTTCAGATCGTATTTATATATTAATAACACTTTTAAATCGATATTTGAGGAAGATTTTAATTTGAATATAATTTATGAACGCTCTATTGTCTGCTCGATTTCTTTTATTTGAACGTATTTCGTTGCTCGGAGCAAACTGAACGGATTCGAATCGTATTGATTATGTTTTCGAACATTCTGATATGTATATAAATACAGTATTATAATTATAAAATTTTAAAGCATGATTTAAACGATTAATTGTTTAATTATGATATTCATTTCGAGTGCCCATATCAAGTTTCTAAGATATGTTAAAGTAACTTAGATATTGTGACATCGAACGCTACGCTGATAATATGGTCTGGCGTTCTAAATTGCATGGTTCGTTGGATAAATGGGAGAAAGAGCAAAGTACTGTAATGGAACAGTTTAAAAAGCAATTTAACATTGCTATAATCTTAAAATAGTTTTGATAACTGAACTTTACAATAGATGCCAAATAAATATGAATTAGAAAAAATATATTTTAGAAAACACGGAAGACCACTGTTCGACGTGCGTAGCTGTGTAAAAATATGCGAAAGATAACCACTTTCAATATCTTCTATGACGCTGATATCAGTATTAGGTCTTTACGTTTATTCTGTATTTCCAATAAACTATAAACCAGGGCTACTTTTCCCACGCCAACCTATATTCATATTAATACATTACACTAAATAGATGACAAAGAAAGACAAAATCTAGGTATAGACAAGCAAGATAAATTTCGAGTCGGTTTTTGAGAAATCCATAAAAATCATTAAGAGGACAAAGCTACAATCATGTTTAATTGAATTATCGTTTTGTAAATAAATATTAAATTTAACATTAGAGTGTTAGGCCATCGATACACTAGACAACACGTAACTAGGAACGAATTACGTGTCCGTTGCCTGTCTGTCCTTCCTCGATCTCGAGAACGGTGGTAGATAGGTGAAAGTTAAGACGAGATATAGAAAACTTGAGGACAAAAGACTCTGATTAACTGTACAAGAACTTCAGCTTTTGGCCGACAGTTATGTTATTTTAATTCGAAAAGTTTCTCCTGAATGGAGTTACATACACGACCGGCATTAGTTTATTGTTAACAGGAATAATATGATGTACAGGACAAGACACTACTAAAGTGCATTGTGACGATGTCACAATAAATAATTGCTCGTTCTGTATACGTAACACCCGAGAAAGTAAAACGTTGTAAAAATCAATAACTTCTTTAGAATTAAGCACAGAATTGCTATAGAGAACTTATCATATAAGAACACTTTTTTGATGGAAAAAGTTTTTTATTTTCTATTTTTTATGAAAGGACGATTGATCGTATGACAATCAACCTGTCTGATAAACGTACATGTACGGTGAAGCATTTTACATCTTTTATTTTAGTCAGTTTCTATTGTTTTATTTTAAAGTTTTTATGTTTTTATCCTTTTATTTGCCAATTTTTCTATATTTTACCAAGTTTTACCTTTTTAGTTTTAAACATCACTTGTTTTACCCCTATGTTTTTAAATACTTAATTATTCCATTGATCACCATTAGATATCATTTCAATTTTACTATTATTATACATTAAGGACTGACAAGGGGCAAATTGGCCCGAACTGTATTTCCTTTCATAAAAACTAGAAAATAAAGTCTACTTTTTCCATCATAAAAATGTTCCTGTATGAGTTCTTTATAGCAATTCTGTGCTTAATTCTAAAGAACATAAGAGACAACGAGCAATTATTTATTGTGACATCGTCACAATGCCGGGCAGCAATTTTTAATAATATTTTTAAATTTATTTAATTTAAAATATATGCTCACCATTAAATTAACAGTGTCTTGCCCCTGTATATCATACTTTTCCTATAACAAATGAGTCGTGCGGGTATCTAACATCTTTCAAGGAAAATTTTTGAATTGAAATAACATGATTTTTAGTCTGCATCAGAAGTTCTTATATAGTTAATCGGGGTCTCCTGTTACTAAGCTTTCTACCTCTTATCTTAACTTTCTCCTATCTAGCAATAATCTCGAGATTGAGGAAGACAAACAGACAGACGGACAACAGTGGGAATTTGTCTACAATTTTTTCAAATTGCAAGCCAATAAATAATGTAAGTCTGTAGCTCGATTCAATTGGCTAGTGTCATATCTATGGGAACTATGTAGCAATTAACGTAATTTTTTGATTAAAATGATCTATTTTGTCATTATTATTTTTTGGGCAGTTTTTGTCTTCAATTTTTATTAAATTTGTAGTTTATTGTCAAATAGTTTGTATTAATTAAACCAAATTATACATTTAAAAACAATACCTAATAATTAAATAAAATGTATCATTATTATTTCCACAATGTATTATTAAGTATAATTAATTCTGTATTATATAATACAAATGGATAAATTAAGTATATCGGTAATAGTGCATATTAATGGTTATATAGTTTTTACATACGGGCTTCCTTTTTTTATATGGATTAAAATAAACAATTTTAATTTATTTTGTACCAAATTACTAAATTTATTAATTCAAATAGAATTATGTCGAAGCTTTTAAAATTAATTTTTTGTTTTGGGGAAAAGAATGAAGTGGTAAGAACTTTCTTAATTATCAAACGAATAAAGAATCACAATTATTATTATTACGGATTTATTTTCATGTTTGTCTAGGATGAACTCGATAGTTGCAGTGAACAAGATTTAAACGAAATATTCGAAAAAACTAAAACGTATAAAACTTTTCAAAATAAAATTCCAAAAGAAGACGACGAAGATTCGTCAGAAGAAAATCCTGAAGTGACTACAATAAATAAATACGAAAAAACAATAAATGACCAAAGTCAGGAGCATTTTACAATAATGAAAATGCCCATCTCACCGAATAAATACGAAACATTGATTATTTCTGAAGATTTCAAACATTTTCAAGAAGGGAATAAACATGTTTCGAAGAAGACCAAAGACAAAAATTCCAACGAAAAAACAAATTTTCAAAAGGCCCGTTTTTCACACGCTTCGCAAATTCCTAAAATTATACGATCGGAAAAAAACGATCTGAATATTCTTCGAAAACATTTCTTGTACGAATGGAATCAACGAGAAAAACGTTACGTTCTCAGAGATACATCGACGATAGATTCTGAAGATTTTCTATCTGAAACGCATAATGCTTTATACAAATGCTTCGATGGAAATGTAACTTTAGAAAATACTTTTAATCAAATTACGGATAAAATATTTTCTGATATCTTTCAAAAATGTGAAAAAATACAATCAGACAGAAATATTATTGAAGAAATTCATACAGGGATGAAAAATGTTTTGATTTCTAGGATTAATCAAAATAAGAAAGTCGACGATAAATTGGATAATGATGTATTGAAAGAAATGGAATCGGTAGCGAGAACTATTATAACGAACAGATTAATTCGAGATGATAAACGATCCTTTGGAAATAACGATGATCAGCAACAATCTTCATCTACTTTAGTTAAAACCTTTTTAAAAGAATATAGAAAAGTTGGAGAG
The DNA here is from genome assembly GCF_000671375.1 of Centruroides sculpturatus. NCBI lineage: Eukaryota > Metazoa > Arthropoda > Arachnida > Scorpiones > Buthidae > Centruroides > Centruroides sculpturatus. The sequence goes on along the minus strand of NW_019384426.1, from coordinate 534,193 downwards.
AAAAATGAATCTTCCGTGACAAAAATAGGACCTAAAACCTTTCTGATAAAGATTCCTGAAGAATTGAATACGTCTCAGGAAATGTTACTAAATATATTATTTGAAAAGAAATCGAATAAAAGGGATAAGAGTTAAATGATTAAAATATATAAATGATAATCCACTGTACAAGTTATCTTCAATATGGAATATACATAACTCTTTCTTGGAGAGAAAGAATAAATGTGGTTTTGTTTAAATTATTTTCCATCTTCAAAACAATTCATAAATAAAGTAATCTATAATTAAATTGATGTTTAAAAGTTAAATGGAGTACGGTGAAATTATGAACTGTATATTTAGATTAATCTACAAGATACAGTTTGGAATTTGTCAATAAAAGTTTAATTCCAAAATTCCTCGGTAGGGAGAAACTGATACATTACATCGTAGAGAGCGCTTTAATATAGCTGGATAAGCAAACCAATTGCATATTTTGTTTCAAATCTCCTCAGGACCTCGATTATCCACTAACTTCAGGTAGTATTTGGCACTTCATGCCTGATATTTCAGATACAATAGATAACCAAGAGGTGCATTAATTATTTTACTTATAAATGTATTAGGAATTGTATATTGATGAATGTGTTAGCTGTTATCAATTATTCTCCTATGTTAAATAAATCTTTGTGGTTGTAATGTTAATTTAGCGGAGCGAATCACTTCTGGATGTTCGTCTCCCTTAAATTCCTTCTCCATCCGCGTGTCCCGAGTTGCTCATTCGGGACAGCTCAAATTTTCTCCCTGAGAAAGGTATGTTTTTCATCCGCCTGTTTCTCCAGGCCACGTCACGGGTGTCAGAAGAAACCCCCTGCAACTCCACAGAAAAGAATTAGTAAATACTCAGAACTCGCCCACGAAATAAAACACCTAGAATTGTTACAGCACCGCATCCATACATCATATGTGTTACTTGGTCCAAATGACCAGTACCAAATAAGAGCAGCAACCTGCAAGCTAGCAATTGAATTTTAAGGTGTGTTTTCTCGTGTAAATCAGTTTTAGTTTAACCGAAACGAATTCTATTGTAGTGTTTTCGTGTCCTGCAATCGTTTAGCATCTTGGTCAAAGAAAGTGATAGATAGTCCATAATACCGTTTGCCAACAGATAAACAAAGCATTCTTCGGTAAACAAAGCGATAGTAATAACGAAAAATATAGCCAAATAGCCTGTATTTGGTTCATGACCGGTTGATGGTATGAGGCAGCTAGGCGACGGCTTCAGGCGGCATGTATCTAATAAGCCCTTCTTAAAAGTACATTAAAAATTTGCATAGAAAACACTAGTCTAATATAAAAAGTTATAACAATAAAAATGTAACACAAGCATTAAATAATGGAAATACGTACAAATAATCGGACACGTGACTTTACACCTTAAAGAGTCAGGAAAAGCCGTTTATTTATTCTCTAATTAACGATGTCTTGGATATATGTAGTAATGAGTAGTTTTCAGTAGTACACATAACGACGTTTCAGTCAAATTTTTCTGTCTTCATGTCTTCATGAAAATTTTTAGGTAAGACGATTTAGATGGGATGAATTTGGCATCCTGTTTTGGCATCATATATATATATATATATAATATCTTGAAATTATTCGGTTATTTCGACAGCAATAACACTATCCCAAAAGACATTTTCTGGCATAATATTTCTTTGATTTTAATATTTAAAAATTAATTTTGTAGGAAATGTTTTTAATAAATCGAAGACGGCACTAATTTCTGTTTCGTAACCATACATTTAGATTGTATCTAAAGGATTCATGCAGTAAAGCAAATTCGCCTCAAGATTGATTGAATTCCATTAATCTTGGGGTGATCTGCCTTTCGTTCTACGAGAAACTGACACCTATATAGGTGCTAGACATGTGAAGAAAACCCGGAAAAATTCATGTACACAGTTTGTTAGTCAGGCTCGAATCCGCGAGTGATTTTCTTTACCGGAGTGGTTTGAGCGCTTTTATGAAATTTTGTGTTCTTAATTAGTGTTCAGTAGTTTTATTCATCCGGCCACGGTTAAGTAATTTCAAGTTGGTCTTTTTTAAACATATAATAGGTAAATTATGCGGAAATGCATCAAGACATCAATTAAAAAATTCTCTGGATCCGTTTTGAACGAAGTTTTGATATAGCATTACGCATATTATTTATAAAATATTTTAATAATGTAAGCTGAATGATAAAATTTCAATAATTAATAAGCTAATACATATTTGAAAATTATCATTTAATCAAAACAAAAAGGATGATATTAGAATTTTCGATTACTAATTTATTTTTTAAGTGCAATTCGATTAAAATGATAAAATAATAATATTAATGTTATCTGGCATTAATTTTATTGTTGTCATTCGGAATTATGTTTATATCAATAATCTTAATGATAATAATAAACCAATCGGGTTGATTAAATAGATTTGAAGCAAGAAAATTAATATCACAAATCAAATTATTTTTTAAACGTTGTCAATATAATAAGAAAAAAATGTTAACGACATTAACTTATATTACACTAATCGCACAGTAAAAATCAATGAGCTAGAAAATACTACATAGAGTGGCTGTAGCGACACCATGTTTAAAGAAAAGTGAATACACGTCCACCATTTTTGAGTCAAGGGGCGTGTCGTTTGTGTTGTGTAAAGGCAGCAAGCTCGAATATTATAACTCGTTTTGTAAGAGTATGCAAGAGTTTTAAAAAAGTTTACCAATGTAACAAAAGTTACGAGATGACGAAAGGCTATGCGAGAAACGAACTTGAAAAAATCAAACTAGTGCAAAGTTATTCAGACAAAATTTATTGTTGAATAAAGATTAACACTAAACTTTAGATTTAAAAAATGACCTATAAAACTGCAAGAATAAATAAATTATGCGATAATTTTCGTATAATTGCATTGAACTGTGCGAGCAGTTGCCTTAGCCATAGTTATTAGATAATCTGGTTTGAGATCTGCTATTGTTATCACCTTTCGTTTTCGAGACAACTATTCCCGATAGGGCGGCGTTCCGATCGCCCGGTAGGCCCAATGTTGCCACGTCTACCGAATTTTCGTTAGATCTACCGATTTTGGGACCGATCTACCGATTGAAGCACCAAATCTACCGAAAAGTTTACGATACTTCAAGAAAGAAATTTTTATTTTCAATGTATCTAAAAATTCTCAATAAAACATTTCTTTGTACCTTCGTTTCTTATATACCGTGTTTCCCCGAAAATAAGACAATGTCTTATATTAATTTTTGCTCTGAAAAATGCGCTAGGTCTTATTTTCAGGGAATGTCTTATTTTTTCCAGGAAGAAGAATTCACATTTATTATTGAACAAAAAAATTCCCAAGTCGAACTTAGACGAGAGTGACGTATATCCGGTGTGTCGAACTGTCGCCTTTTTATAGCGTCAACATCGGACTCGATGACCAATTAGTGCTTACTGAACCGTAGCACTATGCAAATGTCATGTGGCGTGATTCCCGGCCGACCAATTAGCCATCACCAGCCGTAACGTTATGCAAATCTGTGATTCCCAAGCCATAGTCTTATGCAAATCATGCCGTGTGGCGTAATTGTCTGCTGACCAATCAGTGGCTGTACTTTCAAAAAGCCAACTGCCACTTTCAACCATCTGTCGATGACCGTTACGACTAAAAAAACTTCGCTAGGTCTTACTTTCAGGGGGAGGTCTTATATTTCGCAATTCAGCAAAATCTGTGCTAGGTCTTATTTTCTGCGGATGTCTTATTTTCGGGGAAACACGGTACTAGTAGCTCGGGACGCCCCCTAGTGGGCGTTCTTTACAAATTTCCATGAGGCACGGTTCCTTTGACTTTTTTGTTCCTATCAATATGCTCTACAGCTCTGTTAATTAATAGAAGTGGATAATAAATCAAAAGTTAGAAACGATTTTTCTAAATAAAACTGTTCCAATATTAGAACGAAAGTTACATAAATATAGTGTATACTTCACTATCCAATTTATTAATATTTACATAAAATTATCTAAAACAATATTATAGTTATGAATGTAATATAAGTGGGACAACGTTTTTCCTGATTTAGTTTTATGGTTTGAGGCAAATATCTAGTTTCTCCACCTTACATTAGTTTGATTTTTTCAGTTTGATTTTTGCGAATGATGTAAAAAATGTACAACTTTTGCTGTTATAGTAACTCTGTGCATGACATTTTCACTTCCCACGAATGTCTATTCAAAAATTCCAAAAAATTCACCAGTTCTAAATTCATGTACAGTTCATTGTTTGTTTGTTAAGTTGTGGCAACGCAACACTTGGGCGATCTGCTTACGGGATGCCTTTTGGGAGGTCTTTTTAAGGGAAACTGACCCCTATTTAGGCGTTACAGATGTGGAGAAAACCCGGAAACTTCACGTGACCAACCCGTCCGAGCGAAGCGCGAACCCACGACCGAACTCCCAGTGTTCAGGATACAAAGACCGTTTGGCCACTAGTGGGCCCTGTACAGTCCATCTTCTTAAAAACCGACGATCTGAAGCCGAATACAACAATCGTATATTACAAAAAACTCAAAAAAATAAAATTTGGAATAACTAAAAACACTACAAAAACACTTAAAAAGGCATAGGCGCTAACGCGACTCACTACTTTTGCCTAACCAAATCAACATAGACTTTGGCCTACCCAGTGTTGCCACGCCGATTTGCTTGCCATCGGTAGATTCATTAGGCAATTTTCGGTAGATTTCGGTAAATCGACTTTTTGTGGCAGAAAGGAGGTTGCACATAAACAATAACATTCTTTTTCGTCATTTATTTTATTATTCACTATAAAACAATAAAAAACAAAAAACTAACACAAAACACTTACGTAGAAAAATAATAATTTACTAATTAAGTAGGTACTGTACATTTTGTCTTATTTTTCTAACAAAATACAGTATTACCTTTTATTTTTCGGATATTAATAATAATTATTATTATTCAATATCTTCCNTTCGTCTGTCCGTCATTCCTTAATCTCGAGAACTGAATTAGATAGATGAAATCCGAGACTAGTTATGAAAACCTTGGGGGCAGGAGACCCTGACTATAAACGAATGTTTGATGTAAAGCGGAAGTTACATTACTGCAATTCAAAACTTCCCCTGAAAGCAGTTAATAAATGATCCGCACGCTCTATTATTAAGTAAAAAGTATATTGTATAGGGGAAAGCCACTACTAATAATTTGAGGTTGAGAACGTATATTTTAAATTAAATAAATTAAAAGTATAATAAAAAATTGCAGCACTTTTTATAATTATTAATATAGTTTTAATATAAATAAGAAGATAAGAATTATTAATATAGTTTTATTATTATTATTTCTTTTAACTTAAAACATTACTTCATTTTAAACCTAGCAACTTGTGAAAAAAATCATGCAACGAGTTGCGTAACTTTTCCGGCTGTTATGAATTTTATTTAAAAAATAACTTTTTATATTTTTAATTATTATCGAATGGCAAAAAGCTTAATTTTCAAGTTAGTGATGAATTTTATAAAAAGAAAAACTGTAAATGTTAATAACGAATAATATCTTCATTAAGTCCGACCTCTCTCGAGATATACGACATATGACACTCCTTTATCTCACCACCCTTCATCCTTTAAATCTCTTCTTTTCCTTCGCACGCTTTTACTCAACGAGTTAGAATATTCTAGTTCGTTGTCTTTACATATAACACAAATGCCACACCCGTTGACTAAAAGGAAAATGGCGGCGTGTATTCAATTTTCTTTAATTAAACATGGCGTCGCTACATTCACTTTATGTAGTATATTCTAGCGCGTTGGTAACCATGCCTCAGCTAATGACCATCTTGGATTTTGATCTTGATTCATGGCGGACGACTATCGAACCTTCTTTATATAAATAATAATCGTCTGGAACTTTAGATTAATAATAGGCTCATTAGTTCGTTATTTTAATACTAGATGGCAAAGTATTTTGTTAAATATAAAGTACCTTGTTAATTATAATCAAAAATAAAATTGATTAATGGTTTAATTATTGGATAATCATTTAAAATTTTAATAAAATTAAGTTTTAATGAAGTGTAAAACGAGTTATATAAAACACCATTTTTTTTTTAAATTTTAAATTACCAAGTTATATTAAAACAATATATCAACTAATACAGTGTTAATAAAATTAAAGTTTAATTATTAAAAGTTATAAATATGGTCATTATCGTTAAAAATTATAAACATTTATTTTAAATAATTATATTTTTCACATTCACCAACAGATGGCAATACTAATCATGCTGCCATATAATCGTAAAATTTTAAATAATAATTTAAAACGTCGCGTATTTTTAACTAATTTCTTAGATATTTTAGTATTTTATTAAAAATTAGAACACATGTTTAAACATTTTATTTGTTTTTTTTAATACATATTATGCAAAGAGATTAAGATGGAAATATTATTTTTATATTTCAATACCGATATTCATCTTCACTAAACTCCCATTGTCTTCATAGAATTTTCTGAAATGTTTTCTTCTCAAAATGTCCATAAGAATTTACAAAAACTTAGAAATGAATGTTTTTTCCTCGTGGCCATTTATGGCGGAACCACCATATCTAAAATTAGGAATAGAAGCAGAAGCAGAGAGAGAGAGAGAGAGAGAGAGTCGCTTACGTTACCTCCAGGGCATACAAACAATCGATTATCTGTCAACCTGGTTCATGTGAACGTGCTTCTACTGTCGGCTGACTGGAACGATTTGTCAACGGCTCGGCATCGGCGTCAACACGAGTTGTAGATACTTCCACCATCCTGAAACGCATGCGTGCTCCAACGAATGGAGTTATTGGAAACATACTGCTTCGTTTTTTTTTTTTTTTTTT